>NC_026008.2:10450345-10691762 GCF_000442705.2 Elaeis guineensis | reverse complement strand
GATCAAGGTTGAAAAGTTGGCTTGAAAAACCCTCTCTTTGAATGCTCTTGAATGCCCTTTTGAACGCTCTTGCTTTTCTCTTTCAAAATCTCTCATATGTCTCTTGTGTATATTGTGAATCCCTTGTATCTCTCCTGTATATTGTGGATCCCCTTTTTTGTTTTTCACCTTTTGAAACCTTTTATAGCTTTAAGAAACAAGAAAAAATATTTTAGGCAGAAAAAGAGCCGTTAGAGCATTTTAAGGGAGCATTAAAGGCAACTAAAACGGGCAAAAAACTAGCCGTTGTGGACAATTTCCATCACAGGGGTCGACTCATGAGTCGACTCATGCTTCAGGAGTCGACTCATGAGTCAACTTCTGTTGCAACAGCCAGAAATGTTGGTTTCTGGATTTTTTGGCCCAAACCAGCAGAGGTCGACTCATGAGTCGACTCATGCCTTATGGGTCGACTCATGAGTCGACTCACAGGTCGTGCCAAGCCAAAAAAAACCAGCGTGCCAAGGGAAATTTTAGCGTGCCAATCAGCTCATTGTGCCATGAGTTGACTCATGAGTCGACTCATGCACTTCAAACATTCATAACTTCAAAAATATAAGTCCAAAAATAATGAAATTTTCATCAATAGATTACAAATCATTTGTTCTACCAAACGATACTATCAAATCAGGATTTTAGTAAAATTATGATTTTACCCCTGAAGAGCATAAAGACTTTTTCAAATAAAAATATTTGTATCCCTTCAATCTGCTTTGTAATCATCAAAATCAATCTAGGAGCAACAATCTCCCCCTTTTTGATGATGACAAAATACTTGAACAAAAGCATTTATGTGAATGCATTATAGATTTATATGCTTGAAAAGAGTATGATTCTTTTGGCATGTGATATAAATGGTCATATGCAAGAATAGTTTGCCCATTTGCTTAAAGATTTGAAGATATGCTCATTGGATTATGTGATTTTGGTGTTAGAGCAGAAAACTTATTTTTGTTATCAGATCAAGCTGTATTTTGAAAATTTGCTCATTCTCATTTGATTTTTGTTTTAGCATCAGAGCAAAAAAATAATTATGTGTGCCAAAGCATGTTTAAGAGTTGATTTGGAAAGTGTATTAGATCATTTTGAGTTTAAGATGTATCAGAGCAAGAGAAAAATAAATTTTGCAATGTATCAGAGCAAGAAAAATAATTTTACAATGTTATCAAAAAAAAATTTACAATGTATCAGAGCAAGTTAAAAATTTTAAGATGTATCAGAGTAAGTTAAATTTCTTAAGATGTATCAAGGCAAGTTGAATTTCTTAAGATGTATCAAGGTAAATAAAATTTCAAAAGATGTATCAGAGCAAGTTGGAATTTTGAAGTATATCAGAGCATATTTAAATTTTTAAAGCAAATCAGAGCATATGTAAAGAAGTAATTTAAAAGTTACTTATTTGCATTGTACTTAGCATTGTACTTTTGATATTGTTCTTTAAATTCTCCAATTCATTCATTAATTTCTCATAATTTGTAGTTTTGCTTTTGATGGGTTGTTTTTTTTTTTTTTTTTTTTAATTGCTCATAATTTATGGTTTTGCTTTTGATGGATTTTTTTGTTTAATTTCTCCCCCTTTTTGACATCATCAAACATGGTTAACTCCTCCTTTTTCTGAAATATTCTTTAATTTCTCCCCCTTTAGAGTTTACCACAGATGTTTGCTCCCCCTTAATACAGCAATTATTAACAGCAAACAACAACAAAGAGAAGACAATATTTCAACAAGGAGAATATATATAACCAAAATATGATTGACATCATTACAAAAGGTAGAAATATAAGTAAAAGATGATACCATAAAACCATAATTGTTTCAATACATAGTTCATAATATAAAAGTCAACCAGCTAATTATCAATACATGGCCCCAAAATACAGATCCTAGAACAAGACACTAACACCTAGGATCTAGTAATGATCATGAGAAGTCATGGATCGGAGTCATCAGATATGGGATGAGAAGTTGATGGATCTCGATCAGAAGTGCATCCTCTACCCCGTCTGCCTCTGGCATGAGCAGGAGAGCGAGATGAACTGGGTGGCTGAGAACGCTGAGAGGCTAAGGACTGAACAGAAAGGGTGAGTTTGATGGAATCAAGTACGTTCAGTGCTCTGGAAACAGACTGAAGTAGAGCAGTGAACTGAGTGGATGCATGCTCGCTCGATCCTCGGATCTCTCTCCTCAGTAACTCATATCCACCCTCCAGTGCTCCTCTGAGCCTGCCAACCTCTGCAGTGAAGTCTGTGACCTCAATAGTGGACTCCTGTGGCTGAGGATGGGCCAAAGCAAGGACTTGCCCCTGCAAGTCAAGAACTCTGTCAGTCAGTCTCCAGACAGTGTCCTCAAGCTGCTGAATCCGGATGGACTGATCTGATATCATCTGAAACACAGTGGATATGTGGGGAGTCATGGTCTGATCAGAAGAAGTGGCTCCTGGTGCAAAAGTAGTACTGCTCCACTGACTAGACAGCAAAGAAGCCACACGCTGTGATATCTGCTCGATCTGATCGTCAGCCAGTCTGAACTCTGATTAAGGTGCTCTGCTCTCTGGCTGATACACTGGTGTGGGCATCCTAGTAAACTCTGAAGGGCCAGCCTCTGTATCAGGAATGAACTAGATATTTGGTGATGCTGCCCTGAAGTCATGGATAGGAGATGATGGACCTTCTTCTTCAGCTCTGTCTTCAACTCTGTCTTCAGCTCTATCTTCAGTTCTCTCCCCAGCTCTCTCCTCAGCTCTCTCCTCAGATCCCTTGATCCAACCACCATCAGTCTTTGTAAATCCCATTCGGTGCAGGGTGTGTTGGTTGAAAGTGTCCACATGAGAGAGCTTAGTAGATGCCTCCCCCTCACAGCTAACTCCAAACCTCCTAAATACTCGAGTAAGGGCCATACCATAAGGCAAGTGTGCCTTGGATCTGTTCAAAGTCTCTCTCATGGCCTCTATCATAAGTGCAGGGAGGTTCAGGGGGGTCTGAGTGATGACATGAAACATGATACAAACATCTCTGCTGGAAAGTAAATCATGCCTACCACTCCTAGGAAAGAAAAGCTTCGTTACCATCTGATGTAGGATCCTCATCTCAATTGACAAAATCTTTGCTTCCAATTTATTTAAACTTCCTGAGTAAGTTCCCCCTAGTATAACACTGATCCCCTCTTCTTTTACTGGGAGTTCCATATAAGAGTAACCCTCACTAGGCAAATGAAGTATTTCTCCCAATATACTAGAATCCAAGCAAATATCAATACCCTTGACTGTTGAAGTCACTGACCCATTTCCATAATGTAGATTCTGGTAGAATTCTCTAACTAGGTCAACATAGGTGACTTCCTTAAGGGAGCAGTAGAAACCCCATCCTTGGTTTTTAATCTTGGTTGCAAATGTAAAACCCTCTTTTTCAAAGAACCGAAAATCTATATTCTTCCCGGTTCTAACTTTTCTATCAGATAGAGGATTCTTACTGGGGCTTAGGGAGGATTGAGGGAGACCTTGAGCAGATACTGAAACTGGAGTGGGAGCAGTGGAAGACTGAGCAGCTTGCCTTTTCTTTCGGACATTTTCTTCAAGCTCACGGACTGACTTTCTTCTTTGGGGAAGCTTCATCTTCGGAGCCATATTCACTACAGTAGCAGGCAAGGAGACTTGGAGGAACAAGTGAATGAGTGGAGAAGGGATCACAAGAGAGTGAAGAGAGATTTTGGTGGAGAAAAGAGGTGGATTTGAGAAGAACGGTGGAGTGCTAGGGCATGCTCCAACCATGCCAAACAATGGAAGAAAGCACAAAAATCCCTTTCCAAGGTGGCGATTTTTGGTGGAGAGGAGGAGGGAGAAGTGCCTCGAGCTAGATCCTTGGATTTGGTGCAAAAGGAAATGGGGAAGTCGGCTTTTGGAAGGAGGAAGATGAAAGGATGAGTCATCTCACGAACAGGATCCCATATAAAAACAATGAGCCCGTGGGAAGTTTGAGGAAATAACAAGTTTGCCATTGAGTCGACTCATGGGGGTCGACTCATGAAGTTCAGAAATTCAAAAAATATGTGAATAAATTCCAGAAAAATTTAAAATTTTGGGAGAAGGAGTTTTGCTCAAAGATAAGTTTTTAGAATGATAAACTTGAGCTTTTGGGATCAGGATAGATGTTGGAAATTGAGCTCTAAGAATTTTTGACATCAATTCTTGAAAATTGAGAAAAATTTAGGCATATGGATCTAGAATTCCTAGATTTCTCCTAATTTCACAGAATCTATCCTCACTAAGGGCCTTTGTAAAGATATCAGCTAATTGATTTTCAGTGCAAACATATTCAAGAATTATATTTTTGTTTTGAACATGTTCTCTTATAAAATGATGTCTTATTTCAATATGTTTGGATCTTGAGTGTTGAATTGGATTTTTAGATAGATTTATGGCACTTGTGTTGTCACATCTTATTGGTGTTTCATTAAGTTTGATTCCAAAGTCTTCGAGTTGTTGCTTAATCCACAAGATTTGAGCACAACAACTTCCGGCTGCAATGTATTCGGCCTCAGCCGTAGACAGTGCCACCGAATTTTGTTTCTTGCTAAACCATGAGATTAGGTTAACTCCAAGAAATTGGCAAGTTCCACTTGTGCTTTTTCTATCTAATTTACATCCAGCAAAATCAGCATCTGAATATCCTAATAAATCAATTTGTGAGTCCTTAGAGTACCATAACCCTAGAGTTTGAGTACCATTTAAGTATCTAAGGATTCTTTTAACAGCATTCAAATGAGATTCTTTAGGATTAGATTGATATCTAGCACATAAACAAACACTAAACATGATATCAGGCCTACTTGCAGTTAAATATAATAATGAGCCAATCATACCTCTATAGTATTTTAAGTCTACACATTTACCTTCATCATCCTTGTCAAGCTTACATGAGGGACTCATTGGTGTGCCAATTGGTTTGCAGTTCTCCATTCCAAATCTTTTGAGCAGTTCCTTGGTGTACTTGCTTTGGGTGATGGAGATTCCCTCTTTTGATTGTTTGATTTGGAGTCCGAGGAAGAAGGTGAGTTCTCCCATCATGCTCATCTCGAACTCCCCCTGCATAAGCTTAGCAAAGTCTTGACAAAGGGATTCATTAGTAGACCCAAAAATTATGTCATCAACATAAATTTGTATAACTAGCATATCATTTTGATTTCTTTTAATAAAGAGGGTTATATCTACATTACCTCTAGAAAAACCATTATTTAGTAGAAATTTGCTTAGCCTATCATACCATGCTCTAGGTGCTTGTTTTAATCCATATAAAGCTTTATTTAATCTAAAGACATGATTAGGAAAAGCATGATTTTCAAATCCAGAGGGTTGTTCTACATATACTTCTTCAGCAATATATCCATTTAAAAATACACTTTTAACATCCATTTGAAATAATTTGAATTTCATAAAGCAAGCATATGCAAGTAGAAGTCTAATAGCTTCTAATCTAGCAACAGGTGCAAAGGTTTCATCAAAATCAATTCCTTCTTCTTGATTATATCCCTTAGCAACCAGTCTTGCTTTATTTCTAATTACATTACCATGCTCATCTAATTTGTTTCTAAAGACCCATTTTGTGCCAATTATTGAATAATTTTTAGGTCTTGATACTAAGGTCCAAACATTATTTCTTTCAAATTGATTAAGTTCCTCTTGCATTGCATTAATCCAATTATGATCATTTTCAGCTTCTTCAAAAGTTTTAGGTTCAAGATGAGATACAAAAGCATAATGATTAACTACATCTCTAAGTGAAGAACGGGTTTTTACCCCATGCATAGGATCACCAATAATTAACTCCTTAGGGTGGTTGTGAACATACCTCCATTCCTTTGGTAGGTCATTTGTACCTTGAGGTTGTTCTTGAATTTCTTCACCTCTCTCATCTTGTTTGTCTTCTTGATCCTTGTCTTCTGGAGTTGCTGAATCTTTCAGAGTGATCTCCTTCATACCTTCTATTAGTGGATCTGCATCATCAACACCCTCATTCTTCCTTGAAGGAAGATCGTTAGATTCATCAAAAACAACATGTATGGACTCCTCAACTACTAAAGTTCTTTTGTTGAAAACTCTAAATGTTTTACTAGTGGAGGAGTAACCTAGAAAGATTGCTTCATCTGATTTTGCATCAAATTTACCAAGTCTTTCTTTGCCATTATTTAATACAAAACATCGGCAACCAAAAACATGAAAATATGCAATATTTGATTTTCTTCCTTTCCAAAGTTCATAGGGGGTTTTCTTTAAAAATTGTCTAATCAAAGCACGATTTAAAATGTAACATGCTGTGTTAATTGCTTCCGCCCAAAAATATCTTGGAAGGTTGCTTTCACAAAGCATGGTATGGGCCATTTCTTCTAAGGTTCTGTTTTTCCTTTCAACTACCCTATTCTGTTGGGGTGTCCTAGGAGCAGAGAAGTTATGGCCAATTCCATTTTCATCACAAAAATTTTCAAAATCTTGATTTTTAAATTCAGTTCCATGATCACTTCTAATATTTTGAATTGAAAATCCTTTTTCATTAGTGACTTTTCAGTGAAATTTATTGAAAATATGAAAAGTTTCATCTTTGTGTGCCAAAAAGAAAATCCAAGTAAAACGAGAGTAATCATCTATAATTACAAAGCCATATCGTTTTCCTCCTAGACTAGTGGTTCTAGTTGGTCCAAATAAGTCCATATGCAAGAGCTCTAAAGGTCTAGAAGTTGAAACAGTATTTTTGGATTTAAATGAAACTCTAGTTTGTTTACCTAATTGGCATGCATCACAAATTCTATCCTTTTCAAAATTCAGTTTTGGCAAACCAAGAATTAATTCTTTTTTAATTAATTTTGAAAGAGAATGCATGCTAATATGTGCAAGTCTACGATGCCACAGCCAACTAGTCTCATTAACTTTAGCATTCAAGGATACTAGGCATTGCATGTCTAATTTGGCTAAATCATTCAAATCTACCATATAAACATTGCCATGCCTATGTCCTATAAATTTAATGCCATCGTTAATAGGACTAGTCACAATGCAAACAGATGATTCAAAAACAACTTTATACCCTTTATAACAAAATTGACTAATGCTAAGTAAGTTATGCTTTAAACCTTTAACTAACAAAACATTTTCAATGTATTTGGAGGGAGTGATACCAATGTTACCTATCTTGATGATCTTTCCTTTGCCATTATCTCCAAAGGTGACCATCCCTCCATCCTTAGCATCAAATGTGATGAATTGTGATTCATCATCAGTCATGTGTCTCGAGCATCCACTGTCAAGATACCATTTCCTGTTTCCTCCTTGGGATGCTAGACACACCTGCAAGCAAATGTCAAGTTTCTGTCTTAGGTACCCAAGCTTTCTTGGGTCCTTTTAGGTTAGTCAAAATGGTTCCTTTTGGAATCCATATTTTCTTTATAGTTGTGTTTGCAGATTTGTTAATAAGGCATGTATATGATTTATGTCCTATTCTACCACATTTGAAACAAGTAATATTTGTAGACTTGTTACTTGAATAATTTACATAAATATTCTTCAGAAATTTTTGTTTCTTCAAGGGGTTATAGCCAAGTCCAGCCTTATCATATACAGCTTTTTGATTATCAAGAATCATATTTAATTTGTTTGAACTTAAGGTGAACTTATCTACTATAGGTTTTAGCTTGTTAATTTCATTCTTTAAGCTTTGATTTTCTTGAATCAAGGTGGATTTTTCAATTGAAAGGTTTTCAGCTTGTTTCACTAAGGACTGATTTTCAATTTTAGTTCTTTATTTTCATCCCTAGTTTCTTTAATTCATCAATTAAATCATAGAATACTTCATGCAATTCTTCAAAAGTAAATTCACTAGGGGATTCAGAAGTTACCTCATTTTCGTGTGCCATAAGGCACAGGTTGGCTTGTTCTATTGAGGTTTCCTCATCGGAGCTTGAGTCATCACTCGCACTCCAAGTCGCCATCATTGCTTTCTTTTTGAACTTTTTGGGACTTTCTTCAGTTGTGGACATTCGAATTTGAAATGTCCCGGCTTCTTGCACTCGTAGCATATAAGGGGTTGATCTTTCTCTTTCTCTTTGCTTTGTTCCCCTTTTGTGAATGACTTCTTTCTCATCCTCTATTTCCTTTTTCTTAGAAACTTCTTAAATCTCCGGGTGATGAGTGCCATCTCTTCATCCTGTTCTTCATCTTCAGTGTCATCCGTTTCATCATCAGGCGAAGCTGTGGATTTGAGGGCAATGGTTCTTTTCTTTTTGACTTCATCCTCTTGATGTTGCTTCATGCTAAGTTCATGAGTCATCAAGGATCCAAGAAGCTCTTCTAGAGGTAGAGTGTTCAAGTCCTTTGCTTCTTGGATGGCAGTCACCTTGGCTTCCCAAGTTCTTGGCAATGACCTGAGAATCTTCCTTACAAGCTCACTGTTAGTATAAGATTTGCCAAGACTCTTCAAACTATTAATTATATCAGTAAAACGAGTAAACATAGCAGTTATGGACTCATCATGCTCCATTTTAAACAATTCATATTTATGCACAAGCATGTTTATTTTAGACTCTTTTACTTGATTTGTTCCCTCATGGGTTACTTCTAACTATCCCATATTTCTTTAGCAGATGCACAAGTAGAAATGCGATTAAATTCATTTGCATCAAGTGCACAATAAAGAACATTCATAGCTTTAGCATTTAATTGTGCCAATTTCTTATCAACCTCATCCCATTCTTTCTCGATTTGGTTGACTCCTCACCATCTATAATCTTGGTGGGTGTGTGAGGACCGTTCACTATGATACTCCACATATCATAGTCGAGTGCTTGTATGAATATCTTCATCGAGCTTTCCAATAGGTGTAATTAGACCCATTGAAAAGTGGAGGTCGGTTGGTAGATTGCCCCTCGGCTAGAGAAGTACCGACATGGGTTGCCATAGATCTTTGGCTCTTTGATTGTTAGATCAAAGAAGGGCTAGAGCACCGGGCTCTGATACCACTTGTTGCCCAGCTATGCAACCCAAGAGGGGGGGTGAATTGGGTTTTAAAAAATTTAAGCTTAACTAATTACTTATGAAAAGTATTTGTTAAAAGCTTGATGAATGAGGAGAAGGACTTTAGTTCAAGATTAATTACCTAAAGAAGAATGCAAGAATATAATAAAGAAATAAAGAAAAATAATAAAGCACACCAAAACACAAGGATTTATAGTGGTTCGGTGCCAACCTTGCACCTACATCCACTTCCCAAGCTCCTACTTGGGAATTCCAATCCACTATACTTGTATTCAACCCGAATACAAACGTCGGAAACTCCGACACTAGCTATCTCAAGCTAGTCCACTTATTTCTCGGGTACAAGCCAACCCAAAAACTCCGATTTCAGGTTCGGATCAACCTTCCTTGTTTTGGAAACCCTCCAAAAATAAGAACAATTACTCACAAAGAGTAAGACAGTTTAGAGCACAAATAAGTACAAGAATAGCTCCTTAAATGAGCGAATAAAATATTAAATACCTTTACTCAAATGAAGAAGCCCCTTTTGGATTTTCTCAAGGTGGATGAAGAGTTGAATGAACGCTTGAGGAGAAGGTGAACTTTGATTGAAGACTTCTTGAAGGCTTTGAAAGAGCTCTTGATCAAGGTTGAAAAGTTGGCTTGAAAAACCTCTCTTTGAATGCTCTTGAATGCCCTTTTGAACGCTCTTGCTTTTCTCTTTCAAATCTCTCGTATTGTTCTTGTGTATATTGTAGATCCTTTATCTCTCGTGTATATTGTGGATCCCCCTTTTTGTTTTTCACCTTTTGAAACCTTTTATAGCTTTAAGAAACAAGGAAAAATATTTTAGGCAGAAAAAGAGCCGTTAGAGCATTTTAAGGGAGCATTAAAGGCAACTAAAACGGGCAAAAAAACTAGCCGTTGCGGACAATTTCCGTCGCAGGGGTCGACTCATGAGTCGACTCATGCTTCAGGAGTCGACTCATGAGTCGACTTCTGTTGCAACAGCCAGAAATGTTGGTTTCTGGATTTTTTGGCCCAAACCAGCAGAGGTCGACTCATGAGTCGACTCATGCCTTGTGGGTCGACTCATGAGTCGACTCACAGGTCGTGCCAAGCCAAAAAAACCAGCGTGCCAAGGGAAATTTTAGCGTGCCAATCAGCTCATTGTGCCATGAGTTGACTCATGAGTCGACTCATGCACTTCAAACATTCATAACTTCAAAAATATAAGTCCAAAAATAATGAAATTTTCACCAATAGATTACAAATCATTTGTTCTACCAAATGATACTATCAAATCAGAATTTTAGTAAAATTATGATTTTGCCCCTGAAGAGCATAAAGACTTTTTCAAATAAAAATATTTGTATCCCTTCAATCTGCTTTGTAATCATCAAAATCAATCTAGGAGCAACACCTAGGCTTTCTCACGCTGACACCATCAACCAACACACTCTGCACCGCATGAGATTCACTAGGATTGATGGTGGTTGGATCAAAGGTACAGAAGAAAGAGCTGAGGAGAGAGCTGAGGATAGAGTTGAGGACAGAGCTGAGGAAGAAGGTCCCTCATCACCTGTCCATGACTTTAGGGCAGCATCTCCAGACATCCAGTTTGTTTCAGATCCAGAGGCTGGCCCTTCAGAGTCCACCAGAGGCACACATCAGTTCAGCAGTCAGACAGCAGAGCACCTCCCTCAGAGTTCAGATTGGCTGATGATCAGATTGAGCAGATTTCTCAATGTGTGGCTTCCTTGCTTTCTCGTCAGTGGAGCACTTCTGCATTTGCACCGGGATCCACATCATTAGATGCATCTGATCAGACCTTGATCCCCTATATCTCCACTGTATTTCAGATGATCTCAGATCAGTCAGTTCGGATTCAGCAGCTCGAGGATTATATTTTGAGACTGACTGAGAGAGTACTTGACCTGCGGGGGCAGGTATTAGCTCTGGCCCATCCTCAGCCACAGGAGTGCACTATTGAGGTCACAGACCTAACTGCGGAGGCTGGCAGACTTAGAGTGTATTGGAGGGTGGATTTGATTTCTTGAGGAGAGAGATCAGAGGCTCTAGTGAGCATCCATCTACACAGTTCACTGCACTGCTTCAGTCTGTTTCGAGAGCTCTGAACGTTGTTGATTCCATCAGGCTCTCTCTTGCAGTCCAGTCTATGGCCTCTCAGCCTTCAGGATCATCTCGCCCACCTACTCGTGCCAGAACCTCCACTCATGCAGAGGCAGACAGGGTAGAGATGAGTTCTTGATCGTGATCCATCATCTCCCCACCCCATCTATGATACATCTGATTCTGATCCATAGATCATGAGCTCTACTAGATCCTTGTAGTTAGCCTTGTCTTTTGTTTCGTTCTAGGATCTATCTTTTGGCCATGTAATGATATTAACTGGTTGACTTTTATATTATGGAATATGTATTGAACAGCTATGATATCAATCACTTTTTGATTATGTATCTACTCTTTGACTTTTAATGTATGTCCTTTAAATTGAGTTCCTTTCAATTATGAGCGTGCTTAAAATACTATGAATTGCTAGTACTCAATGGTATATTTTATTTTATGATTGCTGTATTCAGGGGAGTAAACATTAATGTCAGTAAAATTAATAATTAGTACAAGAAGTTTCAAAAACAAAAAGAAAAATGTATTCAAAAAAGAGGGGGAGTTAACGATGTTTGATGATGTCAAAAAGAGGAGAAATTAAAGAAAAATATCAAAAGCAAGATTGATAAAAGACTTAAAAATAAAATGAGTGAATTGGGAGAAATTAAAGAAAAGTATCAAACTTTAAAATTACTTCTTAGACATGCTCTGATACACTTAAAATTTGACATGCTCTGATAACTTTAAATTAATTCTTAGACATGCATTGATACACTTAATTGTTAAACTTGCTCTGATACTAAAATTAAATAATCAAATGAGAATGAGCAAATTTTCAAGATGCTAAGAAATTTGAAAAACAAGTAAATGAGCAAATGAGATATTTTCAAACATGCAATTTTCAAATCCTAAGATAAATTCTGCTTTGCTCTGATAACAAAAATAAATTTTCTACTTGATATCAAAATCACATAATCAAATGAGAAAATTTTCAAATCATTAAGCAATAGGCAAATTGTTTATGCAAATGGGCACATGTATCACATGCCAAAAGAATCAATCTTCTTTTCAAGCAAATGCACTTATAAGTTGGTAGTAAATTTTCTATTTATCTTCAAACTACCTATAATGCATTTCATTCCTTGAATTCATGCTCATTGATTCATATATAGCTTTTGTTCAAGTGTCATCATCAAAAAGGGAGAGATTGTTGTCCTTAGATTGATTGTGATGATTACAAAGCAGTTGAAGGAGTACTAATGATTTTCACTTGAAAAAGACTTATTGCTTTTCAGAGACAAAATTGTAATTTTATCAAAATCCTGATTTGAAAGCATCAAATGATTGAATAAAGATTTGTGATCCATTGATGAAAATTTCATTATTTTTGGACTTGTATTTTGAAAGATATGCATGTTTGAAAATCATGAGTCGACCCATGAGTCAACTCATGGCACAATGACTGATTGACACGCAGATTTTTTGTTGGCACACCCTGTGAGTCGACCCCATGGGGTCGACCCCCAGGCATGAGTCGACCCTATGAGTCGACCCCTGCTGTTTTTTAGGCCAAAAATTGTAGAACCTTGTCTTCTGGTTGTTTTCTGTTATTTTTCCACAGAGGTCGACCCATGAGTCGACCCCCAGGCATGAGTCGACCCCATGAGTCGACCCTGTGATAGGATTTTTCCGCAACGGCTAGTTTTTAACCCATTTTAAGTACTTTTAATGCTCATTTAATGTGGTCTAACGGCTCTTTTTCAGCCTAGAAATTTTTCACTATTTCTTAAAGCTATAAAAGGGACAAAAGGTGGAAATCACAAGAAGAAAAGAAGAAGAATCAAGAAGAGAGATTTTGAAAAAGGGATTTCAAGCAAACTTTTCAACCCTAAGCAAAGCTCACTCAAAGCATTCCAAGAAGCCTTTGATCCAAGCTCACCAACTCCTCAAGTGCACATTCTAATCTCCAACCACCTTGAGGAAATCAAAAAGGGTCTTCTTCTTCTTGAGTAAAGAGTATTTAAAGTCTCATACGCTCATTAAAGGAGCTTTCTTTGTGCTTCTTGTGCTATTTCATTGTTATACTTTGTTTGTATTATTATTTATTTTTGGAAGGGTTCCAAAATAAGGGAAGGTTGATCTGAACCTTGAATCGGAGTGTATTGATTGTTTGTACCCAAAAAAATAAGTGTCTAGCTGGATAGCTAGAGTCGGAGTTTTCGATGTTTGTATTCGGGTTGAATACAAGATTAGTGGATTGGAATTTTCAAGTAGGAGCTTGGGGAGTGGATGTAAGTGCAAGATTGGCACTAAACCACTATAAATCTTTTTGTTTGGTGTGCCTAATTGCTCTTCTTTAACTCTTCATTATTCTCTTACATTCTAGCTTTTAGCCATTAGCCTTGAATTAAGTTTACTCTCCCTATTTATTTAGCTTTTGTCAAATATTTTTCATAAGTCATAAGTTAAGCTTAAAATTCTTAGAAACCCAATTCACCCCCCCCCTCTTGGGTTGAATAGCTGGGCAACAAGTTGGGATTGGTGGTGTCCTTAGTCAAGAAGGTCATCCGGTAGCATACTTTAGCGAGAAACTTAACGATTCTAAACTCAAGTATTCTGCCTACAATAAGGAGTTTTACACGATAATCCAAGCTTTAAGATACTGGAGACATTATCTACTACCATAAGAATTTATTATACTCTGACTATAAGGCCCTCTGATTCCTGAATTCTCAAAAGAAACTGAATCATAGACATGATAGGTGGTTGAGTTTTTGCAAGCCTATACTTTTGTTTTGAAACACCATGTGAGTGTAGAGAATCATGCTGCTAATGCCCTGAGTCATCATCATATTTTGCTGTCCACCATTAGTATAGAAGTTGTTGATTTTGATAAGATTAAAGAAATTATATCCAGATTTTGGTAGCATACTTACCACTTTACATAAAGGGCCATCTAGAGAATATAGTGAATGCACCCTTCAGGATTGTTATCTGTTTAGAGAAACTAGGTTGTATGTCCCTCGTACATCTTTGAAAGATTTTCTAGTTTAAACTACACGCTAGAGGATTAGCTGGACACTTTTGTAGGAATAAAACCATAGTTGGTAGAAGCTCAATTCTTTTAGCCAAGATTAAAAAGAGATGTTGCCTAAATTGTTACCCAGTATAAAACATATGTCGTGTCAAGTAGAAAAATAAAACATCAGCCTATATACACCCTTATCTATACCAGACTATCCTTGGCAAACATTAGTATGGATTTTGTTTTGGGGTTACCTAGGACAGGAAGAATGATTCTGTTCTGGTGGTTATAGATAAATTTTCAAAAATGACTCATTTCTTGTCCTGTCGTCAAACGTCCAATGCATCAAAAGTTGCAAAGATATACTTTGATGAGAATGTTAGACTACATGGATTGCCTAAATATTGAGAATAGTGTCTCAAAGCCAATCATCAGCCTGTTGACGTTGTGCTCATTTTTTATATATACATGAATTATGAATTAATAAAAATTATTTTGATATTTTTTCATCATAAAATATTTCATCTTCTAATGAACTCCTATGTTGTGGTGAAGTCCTTAGGACTATTTAGACTCGACAAAGGAGGATTTGTCGTTTAGTTCTTAAATCTGTTCATGACCAAATGATACGTTGTTACCAAGGATGACAACATTTATCAAGCATAGGTCATTGTGTGCCATATAGATTGGTTGTCCTCTTAACCAATGAGTGTGGAGACACTGGTATGGCATACAGGTGAGATGTAAGGTACATCTACACTAAACGTGACCGACTCCGGAGCTATTTCTACTGTCAAGATTTACTCCGATGGAATATGGGTATAAATATCCCTCCGACCTGAGACCGCCATAGTGACTTGCAAGCAACTCACTGCACTTAGGCACTGGACTACCTGAATTTCTAATTCAGTGACGGAAGGCTGCTGGGTGTAGTCAAGTACTTGACTTGTCGTGCGTGTGTCAAGATGGGATTGACCACTCCAGTTTAGAAGCTGTGTACAGTCGTGTTTCAATTTAGCAAAATCTTGGCCAGGGTAGTCCTTGTGAGGAGTCACAGGACTGTTTGAGTTGAGCATGATTCGGATGATCTGATCAGGGTTGACAGTTTAACCCTGAGTCGTCTTAAACACAGGGTCAAAAGGATGAATTATACAGTAACCATATTCATGTAGTTCTGAGAGTTGCGATTGCGACTCTTCGACCTATCCGAATGTCGGGTACCATTGTTAGATGATCACTTCGATTAGTACAGGTATTGGTTCCTGTGCTACCGACTTAGGTTTGAACCTGCGGGGTCACACACATTAGAGGTTTTTATCTGATCTGATAGCTGGTATAGAATCCTACATGTTTGAGACTCAGTGATCAAGAATCAGGATTCTCTGATCATGAGTTCCACACATTATGGGTACCGGTCAAGAGTCCCACTGGTTGGGACTTTTCAATCAGGGTTACATATCAATGAATTCTGATGCCTGATTGCCCATCGGATTTGGACTCAGTATTTATGAGAGATTTTATTAGTGATTTGATCGTTAATTAACTCAATTTGATTGAGTAATTATTTTTGGATCAAGTCCAATTGAATTGGATTCAGTTGGGTTTGACCCGATTAGGTTAAGAGTTGACCTAATCGTCGAGATGGTTTGGTTCTGATTTGATCAGGGTTGACTTAGTCAATTCCTGATTTGATTAAAATTTTATAAGCCTAATTAAGCTTAATTAGTTGGGTTTAAATTAGTCTAATTGACCTAAATTATTTGGTTCAATTAGGTTGGTTTAAATAATTAAACCACCTTGACCCCAATCTCCATGCGCCACCTCACTTCCATTGCACCATTTGAATTCTTGAGAAGGAACTTCTCATGAATTATTTTCTCACGCCAAGCCCTCTCCACATCCCACTTTAATGTGCCAAATGAATGGATAAGGATGATTGGTTGGCCATTCAAATTCAAAATAAAGTTTGAATTTGAATGGGCAATCAATCTTTGCACCTTATCCCTTTTTTTTATGTCCTATTTATTACATGAGAAAAGGTTTCTCATGAAATCACTCCATGCACAATTTAAACCATGCTCATGCCTTTAGAGGATAAGAGATGAGTTGTGTCCATTTGAATTCAAAATTGATTTGAATTCAATGTGCAATTACTCATCTTTATCTTTTCTTTTGGATAAGTATTTGATGTTGTTATAAAAGGAGGAGAAGAGTGGGGCATGCAAGAAAAATTTTTGAAGAAAAATTCTGGGGTGTGAGAAGTCTTGTGCATGAGAAGGAAGTCCATATCCTTCCAAGAGAAAAGAAAGAAAAGTGGGTGCAAGATTTCTGGTGAGTTTCCTAGAGTTTTAACCTGGGATTCGGGAAGAGATAAAGTGAGCTACGAGTGTCGTGAGCCCACAAAATCTCAGGAAGATCTTCAACATCCTCTCAAGTATGTCTGTTGATGATCCGAATATTCGAAGAATCGACAGACATCGATCGAAGAAGTTCGATCAGCATCGGCCATCAAAAGGACTCTACAACGAGCTAGCACTCGTGAGGAGTCGATCAGATCGAGAGCTTCGTGTGGATGATCCACAGAGGCCAGACACACTATGTGGCTATATCGCGATGATCAGACTCTCCCGACAGTGATCAGATTGCGGCTATCTACTACCGCACAAAGGTATTGTGTTTGAACACATTACAGTAAAGTGTTTACTGTTTGAATTTAAAATTCAAATTTAAATGAATGCATGCTATATATCATATTTAGATCTTAGTGTAGGATAAATTTATGTTAATTACTTAGATTAATTAATATTTTTCCACTGTAAAATTATAATTTTGAAAAAATTTTAAAATTACCATTTTACCCCTACACTGAATTTTTCCACAAATGGTATTAGAGCAGGTTCTTAGATATGATATATATATTTGCATGCATAGATTAAGTTGTAATCTAAAAGTTTAAATTTAAAATTTGAAATTTAAAATCTAAAATTTGAATTTTGAAAGTTGTTCGAAATTCAAAATTCAAAAATTTGAAATTCAAAATTTGAATTTGAATTTTAAAATTTGAAATTCAAAATTCAAATTTAAAAATTTGAAATTCAAAATTTGAAATTTAAAATTTGATTAAAATTTCAAATTTGAAATTCAAAATTTGAAATTCAAAATTTGAAATTCAAAATTTGAAATTCAAAATTTGAAATTCAAAATTTGAAATTTAAAATTTGAAATTTATTTGAAATTTAAAATTTAAAATTTAAAATTTAAAATTTAAAATTTAAATTTTGAAATTAGTATATTTAGATATACTTGATCAAGTAGCAAGTAATCGAATTGGATTAGTTGCCATGACCGTCCGGTCATAGGAGAAAAGTAGGGTTTAAAGGCCCTCTCCTCCCATTCGATGGGGTCTCCTATGGCGGTAGGGGTGCCACTGCAATTATATCCCATACAGATGAAGCAGCAAAAAAATTAATTGTAAAGGTTTAATTATGAAATTTATCATGAATGTGTTAGATTAGATCTAAAGGAATATTCATGATTTATTTTGATTGAGTTATTTTTTGTTATGTATTAGCAATAGGATTGCTATTTATGAAATGTGCTGATCTATTTGTGAAATGAGTCAACATATTTGGTGAACAGAAAATAAAACTTTTCAAATTTAAAAATTATTTTCGAAATGCTAAACCCTGACCCATCACCCAAATACTTAATTAAAAGAATTAAGTATTGTCTAGTAGGTCTAGAATTGTGAATTAAGATCTAAGACAATTGCATAACTGTGGGTCAATGGGTTAGATGGATTAGGTCCATAATTGGGTTAGACCTAAGGTTAGCTTAAAGAAATGGACTAAATTAGAGTAATTGATCAAATCTAATCAAAGTTGAATTAGATTAGGTCAAGGATACTCTAGACTCAACTCCAATAGTTGTAGTTGAATGGGTCCATGTCTTTAACTAGACCAAGATGGACTTAATTCATGGCTACACGGTGGAACCCTATTTACTAAGTTGATCAAATTAAAACTAATGAACCGGTTGGTGTCTAAGGTAAGTTTGGCAGTTTGACCAGTGGTTTTTAAGCGGGAGCTACTTGCGGTGATTCGATCTCTGACGAGTTAATGGCTTATCCCCATCACTGATCTTACTTACCTGGCCAACCTGGTGAATTAGATTTTGATTAGATCACTTGGTGATTAGGGCTCACCCATGTCATTAGGTAAATCAGTTTAACTGATTTAGGTGCTCCTAATGCCAGCTTTAAGTAAATCCTTTTTAATCTGACTTGGTGAAGTCAATGGGAGGATTGAAATTGGCTGGATATTTTCTTCTCATCTATTCTTAATAAAATCTTCAAAAATTATTAGGTCCTAAAAATGATTAAGTTATATTGATAACTAAGTCATAGCCTCCCATTAAGTGAGTGATATGAGTCCATTAGTTTAATAATCATTGGAGGCCCAAAGGCCTGGTGCTTATTGACTAATGGAATTATCATTCATAATATAATAATTTGCTTTGAGTCTTTCTGATGTGATCAGGTTGGCCGGCCAAAGTTGGGCCTGATCATTTATTGGTCCGATTCACCAAATCAAATCATGTTAATGGTTGGACCTAACCAATTTTTTCAGTGGAGGCCAAAGCCTACTGATTAGGTTCTGGGGCAAAATCAATTACTATAAGTTGTTTAGAGAAACAACTGGTTATGAACCTATCCATAGATGCACATGGGTTGACCAACCAAAGTTGGGCTCGTGTGTAGTCTGTGTGATTCTAGTACCCACTAAGGAATTAAAGTAATTCTTCGAATTGGAGGTTGAGGCTACCAGTTCGTAAAAATACTGGAGAAACTTTAACTAAAGTCCAAGTCTTAGTATTTATAATTTATGTACTAATAGAGGTCTGATTTTCCTTTATGCAGCTATGGCCACTATCCTGTCCCTCCGGTCATTATTAGATAATGACAAGCTCATGGGATCTAATTTCAATAGTTGGTATCGAAAATTAAAAATCGTCCTTGAGCATGAGCAATCCTTTATGTAGTAACAGATCCGGCACCTGAGGAGCCAGCCCTGAACGTTAGAGGGACGGTCCGAGATACTTATCAGAAGTGGTTCAACGATCTAATTTCAATAGCTGGTATCGAAAATTAAAAATCGTCCTTGAGCATGAGCGATCCTTTATGTAGTAACAGATCCGGCACCTGAGGAGCCAGCCCTGAATGTTAGAGGGACGGTCCGAGATACTTATCAGAAGTGGTTCAACGATCGCACTACCGTTTGATGCATTATGCTGGCGGCAATGAATATGAGTTCAGCCGCAGGTTCGAGAATGCCCAGCCCTAGGAGATGCTTCAAATGTTGAACGACTCCTTTGGCACGCCTTGACGACGTTGAAAGGCACAAAACTAGTTATGCCATTTTCAATGCTCGGATGAGGGATGGAGCCTCAATCACTGATCATGTACTGTACATGATCGAAATGATTGAGCGCCTAAGTAAACTGGGCTTTCCCTTGCATGAGCAGCTCGGTAAGGATGCGATCCTTAATTCATTGCCCAAGTCCTTCCTCCCCTTCCTTACTCATTTTTGGATGACAAAGCCTACAGTGAACTACCACGGCTTGTTGGGGTTGCTGCAGAACATTGAGAAGGATCACCAGCTCCATAAGGAGTCGATGAATATTGTGGGAGGATCTTCTTCTGGTTGTCGACCCTTTAAGAAAGGAAAGAAGAAGAAGAAGAAGGTGCAGCTGCATGCTGGGACATCTGCACAGGGTCAGACCAAGAAGCACAAGCCCGAGCAGAGCCAGGTGGAGTGCTTCTTTTGCAAGAAGTAGGGGCACTGAAAGAGGAACTGTCCTCTATACATTGCCTCTCTGGACCCGAATAGGTCGAAGAAGAAGCAAGGTACTTATATGATAACACCTTGCAACTTTTTCATTTGTGATACTACTACCTAGGTATTGGATACCGAAAGTCCTTATCATATTGGCAATTCGATGCAGGGTCTGTAGGTCAGTAGGAGATTTGATGAAGGTGAGAGATTTCTGAATGTTGGAGATGGAAGCAAAGTTCCAGTTCTAGCATTAGAAATCATGAACCTTGTAATCAATTCTCGAAACATAATTCTGAGTAAATGTCACTATTGTCCAAGCTTTTTATTAAATATTATTTCTGTAGGCCTTTTGGCCATGAACGGTTATCAATTTTTAATAAAAAAAAATATTTGCAATATCATTCTGAATGGTGTTACAATGTTTGTTGGACAACTTAATAATGGAAATTACTTTCTATCACAACCTGTTAATGTGGTTCAAACCTCTGGTAAACGCCCTAGATAGATAATGTGTCAGAAGTCTACCTTTGGCACTGTAGGCTAGGTCATATCAATAAGAACAGGATAAACAGGTTATTTCAAGAAGAAATTCTTGAAGTAGGTGATTGTGAATCACTTCCAACCTGTGAGTCCTGTCTTATTGGTAAAATGACCAAATCATCTTTTACTGGAAAAGGTGAGCGAGCCAGTGAACTCTTGGGTCTGGTACATTCTGATGTATGTGGACCCATGAGCTCAAGTGCAAGAGGTGGATATTTCTACTTCATAACCTTCACAGACGACCTATCGAGGTATGGGTATGTCTATTTAATGATCCATAAGTCGGAGTCGTTTGAAATGTTCAAACTATTCCGAAATGAGGTAGAAAAATAAACTAGAAAGTGTATTAAAACTCTTCGATCTGATCGAGGAGGTGAATACCTTTTCAATGATTTTTGACATATCTTGGGGAGAATGGGATTCTCTCTCAGTGGATACCTCCTGGAACACCACAGCATAATGGTGTGTCTGAAAGGAGGAATCGGACCTTGTTGGACATGGTTCGATCCATGATGGGGTTTGCTGGTCTGTCGATCTTCCTTTGAGGATATGTGCTCGAATCGGCTCATTACCTTCTAAATAGAGTTTCGAGTAAGTCTGTAACCAAAATGCCATATAAGATATGGGTAGAATGTAAGCCAGTACTCTCGCATCTTAGGGTTTGGGGGTGTCCGACTTATGTTAAACATTTAATTACGGACAAGCTTAGACCTAGGTCTAACAAGTATAATTTTATAGGGTACCCAAAAGAGACCAAAGGGTATTACTTCTACCTAGCTGATGAGAAAAAAGTGTTTGTCAGTCTTAAGACAATCTTTTTGGAAAAGGAGTTCCTTGGTGAAGGGACTGTTGCCTCTAAGGTCGAACTTGATGAAGTTCGACAGGTGAAAAAACTGACACAAGTTGTTAAACCTGAACCAGATTTGATTAGATCAGATCTGGAGCCCATTGTTCAAGCACCCTTAAGGCGATCTGGTAGAGTACCATGTCAATTGGACAGATACTATGGTTTCTTGGTTCGGGATGACGATCCGATCGACTTGATGAAAATGATGAGGATCCGATCACCTACATGGATGCAATGCAGAGACCCGACTTTGAGAAATGGCTAGAGGCCATGAAATCTGAAATGGAGTCCATGAAGGTCAACGATGTGTGGACATTGGTTGACCCACCCGAAGGAGTAAAACCCATAGGGTGTAAGTGGGTCTTCAAGAGGAAGAGGGACACAGATGGAAAGGTGGAAACCTATAAAGCTCGTCTGGTTGCCAAGGGATATCATCAACATTATGGTATAAACTATGACGAGACATTTTCTCCTGTGGCAATGCTCAAATCCATTCGGATTATGCTTGCGATAGCTGCCCATCTGGACTATGAAATCTGGCAGATGGATGTGAAGACAGCTTTTCTAAACAGAGAGCTGGACGAAGAGGTGTATATGATACAACCTGAAGGATTCACGTCCACAAATGAGTCTAAGGTGTGCAGGCTACAAAGGTCCATTTATGGACTTAAGCAGGCGTCACGGAGTTGGAACATACATTTTGATAAGATGATCAAGATGTATGGCTTCGTTAAGAATGGAGAAGAGCCCTGCATTTATATGTGAGCTAATGGTCCAGTAGTAGTATTTCTTGTATTGTATGTGGATGATATTGTCTTAATCGAGAATGATGTCCCTGCATTACAGGGAATAAAGATTTGGCTGTCGTCACAGTTCTCCATGAAAGATCTGGGAGAAGCTTCCTACATCCTAGGGATGAGGATCTATAGGGATAGATCTAAAATGTTGCTTGGTTTATCTCAGTCCACGTACATTGATACTATGCTGAAGAGGTTCAGCATGGAGAATTCCAAGAAAGGCTATCTTCCGATAGGTCATGAAATTTCTCTCTCGAAGAGGGATTGTCCGACAATACCTCAAGAGAGAAAGCGTATGGGTAGGATTCCATATGCTTCGACAGTGGGATCTATCATGTATGCCATGACATGTACATGACCAGATGTGGCATACTCACTAGGGATAGTGAGTAGATACCAATCTGATCCAGGAGAGAATCACTGGAAGGTTGTTAAAACCATCCTGAAGTATTTAAGAAATACTAAGGACCAGTGGCTTGTTTATGGTGAATCAGACTTGAGACTTATAAGGTTTACAGACTCTAGTTTCCAATCTGATCACGATGACAGCAAAAGTGTGTCGAGATTTATTTTTACCCTTAATGGTGGGGCTATCTGCTGGAAAAGTTTCAAGCAACACACAGTGGCTGATTCAGTTTGCGAGACGGAGTTTGTGGCTGCATCAGATGCTGCCAAAAAAGTGGTGTGGCTGAGAAAATTCATCACCGAGCTCAGAGTAGCACCCTCCCTTGTTGGTTTAGTTTTGCTCTACTGTGACAGCTCTGGAGCCATTGCTCAGGCGAAGGAACTAAAGGCACACCAGCGGATGAAGCATATTCTGCGCCGCTACCATCTCATCCGGAAAATTATGGATCGAGATGATGTCGATCTTCAGAAGATCGACGGGAAGGAGAACCTGGCCGACCCATTCACTAAAGCCATTGCGGTGAAGAAGTTCGACAACTACAAGTCGAAGATGGGTATTAGATACTGCACTGATTGGCTTTAGGCCAAATGGGAGATTATTGGGAATAGTGTCCCAAAGCCAATCATCAGCCTATTGACGGTTGTGCTCATTTTTGTATATGTACATGAATTATGAATTAATAAAAATTATTTTGGTATTTTTTCATCACAAAATATTTCATCTTCTAATAAACTCCTATGTTGTGGTGAAGTCCTTAGGACTATTTAGACTCGACAAAGGAGGATTTGTCGTTTAGTCCTTAAATCTATTTGCGACCAAATGATACATTGTTACCAAGGACGATAACGTTTATCAAGCATAGGTCGTTATGTGCCATATAGGTTAGTTATCCTCTTAACCAATGAGCGTGGAGACACTGGTATGGCATACAGGTGAGATGTAAGGGTACATCTGTACTGAACGTGACCGACTCTGGAGCTATTTCTGATGTCAAAATTTGCTCTGATGGAATATGGGTATAAATATCCCTCCGACCTGAGACCACCACGGTGACTTGCAAGCAACTCACTGCACTTAGGCACTGGACTATCTGAATTTCTAATTCAGTGATGGAAGGCTGCTGGGTGTAGTCAAGTACTTGACTTGTCGGTGCGTGTGTCAAGATGAGATTGACCACTCTAGTTTAGGAGCTATGTACAGTCGTGTTTCAATTTAGCAAAACCTTGGCCAGGGTAGTCCTTGTGAGGAGTCACAGGACTATTTGAGTTGAGCACGATTCGGATGATCTGATCAGGATTGACAGTTTAACCCTGAGTCATCTTAAACACAGGGGTCAAAAGGATGAATTATACAGTAACCATATTAATGTAGATTCTGAGTGTTGCGATTGCAACTCTTCGACCTATCCGGATGTCGGGTACCATTGCTAGATGGTCACTTCGATTAGTACAGGAATTGATTCTTGTGCTACCGGCTTAGGTTCGAACCTGCGGGGTCACACACATTAGAGGTTCCTATCTGATCTGATGGCTGGTGTAGAATCCTACATGTTTAAGACTTAGTGATCGAGAATCAAGATTCTCTGATCATGAGTTTCAAACATTATGGGTACCGGGGTCAAGAGTCCCACTGGTTGGGACTTTTCGATCAGGGTTACCTATCGATGAATTCTGATGCCCGATTGCCCATCGAATTTGGACTCAGTATTTATGAGAGGTTTCATTAGTGATTTGATCACTAATTAACTCAATTTGATTGAATAATTATTTTTGGATCAAGTACAATTGAATTGGATTCAGTTGGGTTTGACCCGATTAGGTTAAGAGTTGACCTAATCGTCGAGATGGTTTGGTCCCTGATTTGATCAGGAGTTGGGCTTAGTCAATTCTTGATTTGATTAAGATTTTATTGAGCCTAATTAAACCTAATTTAGTTGGATTTAAATTAGTCTAATTGGACCTAAATTATTTGGTTCAATTAGGTTGGTTTAAATAATTAAACCACCTTGACCCAATCTCCATGCGCCACCTCACTTCCATTGCACCCATTTGAATTCATGAGAAGGAACTTCTCATGAATTATTTCCTCATGCCAAGCCCTCTTCACGCCCCACTTTAATGTGCCAAATGAATGGATAAGGATGATTGGTTGGCCATTCAAATTCAAAATAAAGTTTGAATTTGAATGGGCAATCAATCTTTGCACCTTATCCCTTTCTTTTACACCCTATTTATTACATGAGAAAAGGTTTCTCATGAAATCACTCCATGCACAATTTAAGCCATGCCTCATGCCTTTAGTGGATAAGGGATGAGTTGGTGTCCATTTGAATTCAAAATTTGATTTGAATTCAAATGTGCAATTACTCATCTTTATCCTTTCTTTTGGATAAGACATTTGATGTTGTTATAAAAGGAGGAGAAGAGTGGGGCGTGCAAGAAGAAAATTTTTGGAAAAAAATTTTGGGGCGTGAGAAGTCTTGTGCGTGAGAAGAAAGTCCATATCCTTCCAAGAGAAGAAAAAAAAAAAAAAGAAAAGTGGGTGCAAGGTTTCCGGTGAGTTTCCTAGAGTTTTAGCCTGGGGTTCGAGAAGTGAGAAAGTGAGCTACGAGTATCGTGAGCCCACAAAATCTCAGAGAGATCTTCAACATCCTCTCAAGCACGTTTGTTGATGATCCAGAGCATCCGAATAATTGACAGACATCGATCGAAGGAGTTCGATCAGCATCTATACAACGAGTTAGCACTCGTGAGGAGTCGATCAGATCGAAAACTTCATGTGGACGATCCGCAGAGGCCAGACATGCTGTGTGGCTGCATCGCAATGATGAGACTCTCCCAATAGTGATCAGATTGTGGCAATCTACTACCCGCACAAAGGTATTGTATTTTGAACACATTACAATAAAGTGTTTATTGTTCCAATTCGAATTTTAAATTTAAATGCATGTATGCTATATATCATATTTGGATCCTAGTATAGGATAAATTTATATTAATTAATTAGATTAATTAATATTTTTTTACTGTAAAATCATAATTTTGAAAAAGTTTTAAAATTATCATTTTACCCCTGCACTAAATTTTTTCACATCACCATCTTCAAATCTTCTACTTATTTGAAGTCTTTGCAATGAATTACAAATGTTAATAGGACTACCAGTATCTAATATCCAGATCATTGTATCACAAATTGAGAAGTTGCAGGGAGTTATCATATAATTACCTTAGCAACCAATTGCCTTTTCTTTTTAGGCCTGTTCGAATCAAGAGAAGCAATGTATTGAGGATAGTTCCTCTTCCAATGATCCTGCTTCTTATAGTAGAAGTACTCTGCCTGACTCTGATCGGACATGGACTTGAACTTCATGGTCTGACCTCCAGCACTTGGCACCTTATTTTTCTTCTTCTTCCTCCCTTTCTTAAAGGGATGACACTCACCTAAAGAAGATCCTCCCACTATATTTAACTATCTCTTTGTGGAACTGGTAATCTTTCTCAAAAGTCTGTAGCAACCCCAACAGACCGTGGTAGTTTACTCAGGCTTCATCATTTGATAATAACTGAGAAATGATAAGTAGGACTTCGACAGAGAATTCAAAATCGCATCTTTCCCAAGCTGCTCGAGGAAGGAAAAGCTGAGCTTACTGAGGCACTCGATTTGTTCGATCATGTACAATACATAATCGATTAACGATGCCTCCTCTCTCATCTTGGCATTGAAAATAGCATAACTGATCTTGTACCACTCAACATCATCGAGAGTGTCAAAAGAATCATTCAACACTTTGAGTATTTCTTCTGGCTAAGCTTTCTCAAATTTGCAACTGAACTCATCGTTCATAGTCGCCCGCATGATACAACGCACCGTGGTGTGATCGTTGAGCCACTTCAAGTAAGTATCTCAAACTGCATCGTGACCGTTGGGAGCAGGCTCCTCAGGTGTCAGATCATCAGCATGTACAAGATCCACTCATGCTCTAAGACTATCTTCAATTTTTGACACCAACTATAGAAATAGGGTCTCCTAAGCTTATCACTGTCTAACAGCGATCGGAGCGACAAGTTAGTGGCCATAACTGTAAAAGAAAAACCAAAATCTAATTAGAATATAAATCGATTAAACCTAACGATATGGACTTTAGTTTAAAAGTTCTTCCACTATTTTAAATGAATTGGTAGACTCTACCTCTAATTCAAAAAATTATCCTAATTTCTTAGGGGATACTAGAATCCATATAGTTGCATATGAGCCCGACTTTGGCCAGCTCATCCATGTGCATCCTATGGGTAGATTCTTAATCAATTATTTCATCAAATAATTTTTAGTAGTTAGTTTTGCCCCAAGGTCCTAACAGTAGGCTTTGGCCTCCACTGAAAGGTCTGATTAGGTCCAACCATTAACATGATCATACTCAAAAATCTAACCACAAATGATCAGGCCCAACTTTGATCGGTCATCCTGATCACCCATAAGAGAGACTCGACTGAGTCATCATATTATGAATGATAATTCTAATAGCAGATGAGCATAGATCTTTGGGCTGTCCAATGATCATCTAACTATTGGACCCATTATCACCCAACTTAATGGGAGGCTATAATCTAGTCATCACCATAACTATTTTATTTTTAGGGATCTAATAATTTTAGAAGATTTAATTAATTGAATTGATAGATGAGAAAAGACTTGACCAGTTAATCTTAATCCTCCCACTGGCTTCATCAAGTCAGATTAAAGAAGATTAGGTTCAATCTGGTCCACCCAACCAATCATAAATCCTCCCACTGACTTCACCAAGTCATGAAGAGGACTCAAGACAAGTTGAATTAGGGGCACCTAAATTAGTCATACTGATTTTATAGTTAGCATGGGTCAACCCCAATCATTAAGTGATCTAATCAAAACATGATTGACCACGTTGGTCAGGTAAGTGAGATCGATGGGAGGGATATATCATTAACTTGTCATAGACTCAATCTATGTAAGTAGCTCTCAATTAGTGACCATTGATCAAGACTGTCAAACTTACTTTAGACACTAACTAATTAAATAATTTCAATTTGATCAACTTATAAACTTGGATTCGACCACAGAGCCACGATCAAGGTCTATCTTGGTCTAATCAAAGACATGAATTTGACCAACTATAATTATTGAGCATTGATCAAGAAAAGAAATTGATCCAATCAGAATTAACTATTAATTAGATTTGATCAATTGATCAATTACTAACATAATCCATTATTAATAATTTTTAACCCTAGGTCTAACCCAGTTAAATGGACTTGACTCAACTCATTAACCCATAAATTATGAAATTGATGTCTTAGATCTTTGATTCTCAAATCTTGATCACTTAATTCTTAATTAAGTTTTGGACTGACATGGATTGGGGTTTGGTATTTGAAAATAGTTTCAAATTTTATAAAATATTTTTACAAATAATTATACAATGATTAAAATCCTAATTTCAGATCTAAGATACATTATATTAGATCTAAAATAAAATTTTAAAATTTTTTTATTATTCATCTTCATGAGAAAGATCATGCAGCACCCTTACACGCTGTAGGAAAACCCTATCGAATGGAAGGAGAGGGCCGTAAAATCCTACTTTCTCCTATGATCAGATGGCTATGGGGATCTATTCAATTAGATTACTACACTATTTAGATTCTAGATTAATTATTTAGATCTAATCTAAATAATTAAAATCAAATTAATATGAGATTATATGCAAAAAATTCATATCATAAGAAACCTTGCTCTGATATCATTGTTGGAAAATAGGCAATTCAAAGCATATATTTTTTAAAATATTTTTTACAACAAAAATAGTAGATTAAATAATTTAATCTCCTACACATACTTTAGATCAGATCTAAACTATCTTTCTAAAGATCTATGATATGAAAATAATATATATAAAAAATCTAGTCAAATAGAAAAAACTGCATCGATTGTATTGATGCCCTGAATCAGATCTAATAGTTAGATCTAATCCGATGAGTCCAGAACTCATTATCTGATCGTGGGTCGATGATCATTACTACTGATGAATATGGTACGAGGTTCTTCCTAATGCAGAGTAGCTGCACGGCACGTCCGACTTCTATAGGTAGTCCACTCAAAGCCCTAAATAAATCATCCTTTTCGGGAGTGCTAGCTTGCATTGAAGGCTCTGGATGGCTGAAGATGACTCCTTTCTTCAGATCGAATGGATACCTCCAAATCAGAAGATGGAGCTTTTCAAGAAGGAGATTGTGTGGAAGAAAAAGAATAAAACTCTTTTGCATTTTTCTCTCACAAAGCTAGAACTAGGAAATCCTAGAAGCCCTAGATCTCATGCCCAAAGAGGAATCCTCTTCCTCATTTTCTCACACAAGATGCCCACCACTCTCTCTAATTTTTCATGCAAACTCTGAGGTTCTCTCATGCTAAAAACTCATTTGATGGGGCACCCCAAAAAAACTCCCCTTCTTAAGGTGGCGTCCCATCAAGATAAGGATAAAGTTTGATTATTTTAGTTCAGGTTCAAACAGGGTTTGATCTTATCCCCAATTCAAATCAGATTTAAATTTTATTTTGAACTAAACTCAATTCACATCTTAGGAACTCAGAAAGGTGGGTGAAAAACCTCAGATGGGCACAAAAACTCCATGCAAAAAATTATTTTGGCATGATGAGAAAGATGTTCGGCGGTAAGGAAGAGTCCTTCCAATCTTGGACTCTAGGTTTAAGTTTGATTTCAAACCAATGTGAACTCAAACTTAAACCAACCAAATTTTAATCCAAAGAGAATCAGAAAAAGGCATCACACACCTTCTGGGTGAGAGAAATTCTATGCAAAAACCACTTTCATATGTGAAAAAATGAAGGGTGCAGTGAAAGGCGGTGCAAGGGATTTTTTTATTCCATTCGAATTTATTTCTAATTAAGTTTTTGATCCAACTAAATTAGGTTAGACCTAATTAGATTACCTAATCCAATTATATAACAAATGATCTCAATTAAATTCTAATCAAATTAGAAATTAATCGAGCTCGAATCAAGAATCGAACATTCTTAGCGATTAGGTCATCTCATAATCTAATCGGATCAAATCAAATTAAATCTAATTCAATTAGATTTAATTCAAACCTTAATGCTCAATCAAATTGAGCTAATTAGCAATCTAATTATCAATCAATCTTTCTATAATTTATCAATAATTAGCAAATTAATTTATTATAATTTTTGTATTAGATTAATCATCAATCGAATTAATGATTAAATCCTAGAATGATTCTCAATCGTTGATCAGCCACATGATCAGTCGAAAACTTATTTTGAGTGTAACCTTATAGATTCAAACCTAAGTTGGTAGTATAGGAATAAACTTTCTATATCAATCAAAGTAATTATCTAGCAATGGTATCCGACGTCCGGATAGGTCGAAAGATTGTAAAGCATCATTCATGAACCTATTGGCATATGGTTATTATATAATTCATTCCTTTAACCCTAATGCTCAAGATGACCTAGGGTTTAACTGTCAACCCTAGAATAGTCAGCTACATTATGTCTCAACCTTTCAAATCTATCACATGGATTATCCTGATCAAGATTTTATTAAATTGAAACACATTGATGCATTAACTCCTACTTATTCAGAGAGATCAATTCTATCTTAACTCACACACTGACTTCACAAGTACTTGACTATATCCAAAAATCTTCCATCACTGAATGAAAAATTCAGATAGTCTGACATCAAAGCACAGTGAGTTGCTTGCAAGTCACTGTGATGATCTCAGGTCGGAGAAATACTTATACCCATATCCTTCACGAGCTACTCTTGACAGTAGAGTGCTCAACAATTGGTCACATTCAATGAGATATACTCCTACATCTCACTTGTATGCCATACCAGTGTCTCCACACCACTTGGTTATGAGAACAACCAATGCATATGACACACAATGACCTATACTCTATAATCGCTATCATCCTAGTAATAGCATATCATTTGGTCATGAACTTATTTTAAGGACTAAACGATATATCCTCCTACATCAATTAAGATAGTCCTAAAGACTTTATCACAATATTCGAGTTCATTAAGAAGATGTACACTATTCTGTGATAAAAAAATCAAATAATAATTTTATTGATTTATCAATTCATATATATTTACATAATAAGCTCAACCATCAATAGGTTGATGATTGGCTTTAGGATACAATTTCTAATAGAGGGATCCAATTATGGCTTTGCATCCGCTAGTGAACGATGGATCTGACTTAACTAAGAAATATAGCCAATAATTATTAGGTGAGACCATAAGACTTAGAGATCGATGTCGCTACAACTTGCTTTAAGAAGCAATGGACAAAGAGTTGTTCATTCATTAATTTGCATATCACCAATAACTATTAGGTGAGGTATGCATAGAACAGTGGGACCGCAATACCTACTTGAAGCACCTATTGCATAAGGGTTTTCGTTTCTTCACCCAAGGAGTGTGAGAGACTCGAGAAAATAGTGGGAGTCATGTTTATTTTTAAAGTTCCTAAAAAAAATAAAATTCAAGTACCAACATCTAATTAGAAAACTTTATTTTCTATAGTTAATCATATCATTTTCCAACCCACTAACTCGTATCTTAGAGACCAATAGGTTGACCAAAACCAACTATAAGAACTGGATTAGGAATCTACAAATAGTTCTCAAGTCTGAGAAGTTGATCCATGTTCTCAACCAAAAAATTTCTATGTTATCAACTCATCCATCCCCTGATCAACGAGCTGCACTTGAGAAGTAGATGGATGATGATAATTGAATTAGGTGCTACATCTTGACATCTATGTCTAATGAACTTTCATGCCAGCATGAAGATATGAAGACTGCCAAGGACATAATGACTCACCTACAAGAGTTGTATGGTGAGTAGAGTTGGACAGCTCACTTTGTGGTCTCCAAGAGGCAATAGGAAGAAAATTGAGCTTGAAGAGAGAGTCTCTGAAGAATGAGTCCTAGAGCCTGAACCTATTTATAGTGAGCCAATAGATTTAGTACCTCCACCTCATAGATCTAGTAGGATCTTATATCCTTCTAAAAGGTACTTAGGTATAATTACAGAGGATATTAAGGAAGTATTCCTAATGAGAGATAGGGACAATAAAGATGATCCTAAAATCTATAATGAAGTGATGTTAGATGTTGACTCTGAAAAATAGAATGAAGTAATGAAGTTAGAAATTGACTCCATATATTCCAACCAGGTCTAGACTTTAGTAGATCCACCCAAAGGAATAGTACCTATTGGGTGTAAATGGATCTACAAAAGAAAAATAAATTTGAATGATAAAATAGAGATCTATAAGGAAAAACTGGTAGCGAAAGATTATAGTCAATGCAAAGGCATTGAACTTTTTCATCCATAGCCATACTAAAATCTATTTGGACATTACTCACTGCTATAGCTTATTATGTTTATGAAATCTGACAGATAGAAGTGAAAACTATTTTTCTAAATGGATATCTTGAGGAAGATATCTATATGGAGCAGCCTATAGGTTTCACCTCCAGTGGTAGTGATCATAAAGTCTACAAACTGCAAAGATCCATATATGGACTTAAGCAAGCATCTCGGAGTTAGAACACTTACTTTAATGATGTAATCAAATTGTTTGATTTCATCAAAAATAAAGAAGAGCCATGTATATACAAAAAGGTCAGTGAGAGGGCTGTCATATTCCTCATACTGTACATAGATGATATCCTCCTAATTGAAATTGACATTTTCATGCTGACCTCGGTCAAGGTGTAGTTGTCAAAAGAATTCTCCATAAAAGACCTAAGAGAAGCATCCTATATTTTTAGAATAAAGGTCCATAGGGATAGATCTAAAAAGATGCTAAGCTTTTCATAAAAGATATACATAGAGGAGGTACTGAAGAGGTTCAGTATGAAAAACTCTAAGAGAGGACCTTTACCCCTTAGGCATGGAATTTATCTCTCCAAGAAGATGTGCCCAACACACCGGAGGAGATCTAATGCATGAGCAAGATCCCTTATGCTTCAATAATAGAAAGCCTTATGTATGCTATATATAGTTCTTGCCATGAGTGTCACGAGCAGATATCAGTCGAATTCAGATGAAGAGTACTGGATAGCTGTAAAAAATACTTAAGTACTTGAGAAAGACTAAAAATTTGTTCTTGATCTTTGGAAGAAGATTTGAGCTGAGAGTGGAGGGATACATCGATTCGAACTTTACGTCTGATGTCGATGATAAAAGATCTACATCAGAGTGTATATTTTAATATAATAGAGGTTTGGTTAGTTGGAAGAGTTTCAAATAATCGATCATTGTAGATTCCATCATGGAAGCTGAATACATCGCCACATCTGAAGCTACTAAGGAAGCATTTTGATTTAAGAAGTTTTTTGCAAAGCTGAGTATCATGCCATCGGATGCCATTACACTGTACTGTGACAACAACGATGCTATAGTCCTTGCTAAGGAGCCAAGGTCTCATCAGAAGTCTAAGCACATAGAGCGGCGGTTCTACATCATATGCGAATACCTCCAGAAGAAGTTCATCGAGATGCAGAGAGTAGACTCTACAGAGAATGTGGTGGATCCACTAATGAAGCCTCTCAGCCAGTAGAAGATCAAAGTTCACCTTGAGAAGATGAGATTAGATTTATGGCCAATTAACTTTAGTGCAAGTGGGAGTTTGTTAGATGTGTGTCCTGAAAGTCAATTATTAACTGACGCATATTGTAATTCTAGAGAATAAATTTATACTTATAAATTTTATTCATTAATAAAATAGATAATTTTTATTCCAATTATATTTTATGTGTCCATGATCCATCCAATGGATTAACAGATGATATATATATTCTCAAAGTGTTGAAAATTTGAGATATATATTATTGATGGTTAATTTCTAAAAGCTTCCGATCGAGGGATCATCATAGAGGATGGCGATCAATCCAATTAGATCGATGCATGGATCGCTTCTCTTTTGGATAGGTGAGTCTCGAGTTTACAGTGTGGTGATACTGGAGCAAGAGTATAGATGGTTGTTAGAGAATAACTTGCACTGAGCGTAACCAACATGAGAAATTACTTGGATATCTACTCACTCATCAATGGTTTACTCGATGCTGTAGTGGTGTGAGTGGTCCTTTGACCTACGATGCTTTAACTATTCACAGTGAGACTACTGTAGTTTGATTGCACATATACTTGGTCTCCTAACCATTTTGATCCTTGCGGTGTTTGTTGGCTATAGTAGGTTCAGATTTACTATTAAGAGTAGGATGCACCTAGATGAAATCTATCAATCTTGATAGAAAAGGAGAAGTCCTATACGATTCACAAGACTAAGTTCAGAAAGTCTTTGATCGAAGTAAGTATGAATATTGAAAAAGAATTTTTATAAAAATTCACAAATGAACTCAAGTCGAACCAATCTTGTATATGACTGACGTTAGGATTTGATGAGTTTTTTCATGACCTCTGTCTAGTTGAGACTCATGATAAAAGGACTGAATCACATGATAACCACACCTAGAGATTCAATAATTTTATTTTGCTGGATTGCCACTACATATTACTTGGTGTCACTGATGGATTGTGAGACTCATCAAGTATCGTCTTGATGATCAATGACCTTTGATGGGCAGAGTTGGAATCGTTCCATCCATTGAAAGGAGTTTCAATGATATTGTGATAGGGATTAAGTATATCTCACTACTAGATAGAATAAAATCTATGGACTCACACATAATCAAGATTTTTGACCGATCAGATGGTTAAGTTGTGATTACGAATTGTAATTGGATCTAATTATCAATGTGATTGATGATTAATTCAGTGTAAAAGTTGTAATAGAGTAATTCATTAAGAGTTAGTGAGTTATAGGAGGATTAATTAGTAATTAGATTATAATTTAGCTCAATTTAATTAAGTAATGGGATTGAGATCAAGTCTAATTGAAATGGATTCAATTTGATTTGGTTTGGATTTAATTAGATCAAGCCTGATTGGATTATGAGATAACCCAATTACAAGAAAGACCAATTTCTGATTTAATTAGGATTTGGATGCAACTAATTTCCTAATTGGATTAGGATCTAATTGAAAAAAAAATTCATCCGATCTGATCGGATGGCCAGGATGCATCTGAAAATTTTTTTATACTAGTAGTAATATAACATTTATATTTACCTTGGTTGTGGTGGAATAGGAATCAAATATTGAGGGTTTCTTGCTTGAATTCAAAGCCTCGTGAGGCCTGAAAGCACAGGCCCTCTACTTCATATGCATGTCAGGTTCCATAGGGAAGAGGGATGATCTTCTTTGCCTTAATCTTTAGAAGGGAAGCGAGGAGAGGTTGAGATCTGATCTCACACCCCAAGGAAGGATTCTTCACACCCAAGAAGCAGCGCCCAAGAGTTCTCCCATGCTAAGGAAGAAGGGATGCCTCTCTCCTTTTGGACATGCACTCCCTTCTTTTATCTCACGGTAGTTGCTCTCCTTTTTATTGCACAAAATAAAATCTCTCCTCCATCGTGAATTAGGTCCCTTCTTTTATGCATAAGGTGCCATATATGTGATCATGTCCTAACCAAATTAGGAGTTCTAACCGATCCAACTAGGGAATGTAATAAAGAAAGGAGAGCACCACGTCTCCTCACACGAGAACTCTTCACATGTGTCCTCCTCTTGGGCAGAAAAAAATAGCACTCCTTTCCTTTGGTCAGCTAATATATGAGAGAGAGTCTTTGATTCATGGGACTCTTTAGTTTTAAACCAAATGAGCTCAGATTTGACTCGTTTTGGATGCGATTCAAACTCGATTCGAATTAGATTTAAAGAGCCTGTCAATCCTAATTTAATTAAGATTCTGGTCTAAGTCTAACTTAGATTTTTAACCTAATTAATCTTTAATTAAATTATATCTAATCTAAAATTAATTTGGATATAAATTCAATCTCTTATAAATCTTTTGGATTATTGATCAGATCATCATCATCCTCGAAATTAAACCTGAACCTCATATCTAGTACTAGCTAGATATAGTCAGCTTATTTAATCCTATATGATGCTTAACTTAATTCTCAGTTAAGTTAATCTATATATTCAATCAAGTCACATACTTTCAAATTGAATACATAGACTTAGGTCAATTCTTTCTTACTTTGCCTGACTTTGTACATGACTCCATAGGTTTGAGCACTAAGCTGGTAGCACAAAAAAAAAATTTTCTGTACTAATCAAAGTTACCATATAACAATGATTTCCGACATCTGGATAGGTCAAATGTTTGTAAGACAATATTCAAGAACCATGAAATATGGTTACCACATAATTCATCCCTTTGACCCTGAATGCTTAGGATAACCTAGGGTTTAACTATCAACCCTAAATTAGTTATCCACATTGTATGTCAATCTTTTTTAAATCCTGTGACCTATCACATGGATTGCTCCAATCGAGATCTTACTTAATTGAAATACAGTGATACATCAACTTTTGAAATGTAGAGGGGTCAATCCCATCTTGATCTACATACTGACTACCACAAATATTTGACTGTACCCAAAAATCTTCTGTCACTGAATTAGAAATTTAGATAGTCCGACATCAAAGCACAGTGAGTTGCTTGCAAGTCACCTTTGGCGATCTCAGATCTGAGGGACACTTATGTCTATATTCTTCACGAGCTGCTCTTGACAGCAGAGTACTCCACAGGTGAGTCACTTATTCAGTGATCATGTACTCCTACATCTCACTTGTATACCATACCAATGTCCCCACACTTCTTGGTTAAGAGGACAACCAACCTATATGACACACAATGACCTACACTCGATAAAACGTCATCATCCTTTAATGACGTATCATTTGGTTATGAATATATTTAAGAACTATTCGATAAATCTTTCTTTATCAATATCTTATAGTTCTAAGGATTTCATCACAACACATAAGTTCTATCAAGGAAGATATATACCTTATGATGAATAATACCAAATAACTTTTATTAATTTATAATTCATATATAAATTACAAAGAGCATAATCGTTCAATGATTGGCTTTAGGATATATTTTCTAATAACTCCTACTTGGACTAAAGTCAATCAGTACAGTAGCTAATATCCATCTTCCATTTGTGTTCAACGAACTCTTTGATTCCAAAGGCTTTTGCAAATGGATCGATCAAGTCTTTCTTTCTATCGATCTTCTAGAGGTCGATGTCACCTTGATTCACATCTCCCGGACATGGTGATAGTGATGCAGAGTGTGTTTGATTCTTTGATGGGACTACTATTCATTAGACTAAGCTATGGCTCTAATGCTGTCACAACACAAGGACTGGACTATCGATAGAGGGTGCCTTTCTAAGCTCGTTAATGAACTTTCACATCCAAACTGCTATCTTTGCAGCATCAAATACCGTAATGTACTCTACCTCACAAATAAAATCAGCTATAATAAATTAGCTGGAACTTTTTTTAACATATCACTCCTTCATTTAGGGTAAACACATAACTTAACACACTTTTGCCATCATTATAGTCTGACTGAAACTGAAATCAATATATCCCATAAGTTTCAAGTCAGTGTCTCCATAGATTAGCCATTGGACCTTTTAGTATTTCTTAAATAGTTAAGGGTTATCTCTATAACCTTCTAATGATTTCATTCAGATTAGACTGGTACCTATTCACTATCCCTAGTAAGTATACCATATCTGGCTTCATACATGTCATGGCATATATGATAGATCTCACTGTCGAAGCATATAGGACTCTACTCATACATTGTCTCTCTTATAGAGTTATCGGATAATCCTTCTTAGAGAGAGTAATTCCATGGTCTATCGAGAGATAGCCTTTTTTTAAAATTCTCTATGCTAAATCATTTCAACATGATGTCATGTATATGGATTGAGACAATTCAAGCAACCTTTTAGATCCATCTGTATAGATCTTCATCCCTAGGATGTAGGATGCTTCTCCTAAATCCTTCATGGAGAACTGTAATGATAGCCATAGCTTTACACTTTATAAAGTAGGAATATCATTTTCTATCAAGAGTATGTCATCAACATACAGTATAAAGAATATGACTACAAAACTAATAGCCCACTTATATATGCAGGGTTCTTCTTCATTCCTAATGAAGCCATACATTTTGATCTTATTAAAATGCATGTTCCAACTCTGAGAACATTGCTATAGGAGAAAACATCTTGTCATAGTCAATACCATATCGTTGACGATACCCTTTGGCAACTAAATGGGCTTTATAGGTCTCTACTTTTCCATCTGCACCTCTTTTCCTTTAGAAACTCCATCTACATCCTATGAATTTTATCCTTTTGGACGTATCAGCTAGTGTCTATACACCAATGATCTCATGGACTCCATCTCAAATTTCATGGCATCAAACCATTTGTTAGAGTCAGATCTCTGCATAGCATCCATGTAGGTGATCGAATCTTCGTTGTTCTCATCGAGTTCAACAGAATCACCATCCCAGACCAAGAAACGATAGTATCTATCCAACTGACGTGGTACTCTACCAGATCTTCTTCAAAGTGCCTCAACAATGGGTTTTAAGTTTGATCTAATCAAATTCAGTTTTATATTTTTACTTGTCTATGTCAGTTCTTCTACTTATCAAACTTTCTCAAGTTCAACCTTAGTGGCATCAGTTTCTTTCATAAGAAACTTCTTTTCTAAAAAGAATGCCCTATTACTGATGAACACCTTTTGTTCTTTCGCATGTTAGAAGTAGTATGCCCTAAACTCCTTAGGATACCCTACAAATAACCACTTATCAGACTGAGGTCCAAGCTTATCGGTCTGTAAACATTTTTCATAAATCGAACAACCCTAAATCCCAAGTTAAGAGGGTATCGGTCTACGTCCAGTCCATATCTTATGTGAAGTTTTTGTAATCGATTTGCTTGAAACATTGTTCAGAACATAGCATACAATCTCAATAGTATAACCTTAAAAAAAATTGACAGACTTGCAAATCCCATCATGGATCGAATCATATCAACAGTGTTCGATTCCTCCTCCCAAGAGGGGTCCATTATGAGAAAATTCTATTCTCTTCTAGATATATCAAAAAATTTATTAGAAAGATATTCACCTCCTCGGTCAAACTGAAAAGTTCTAATACTCTTTTCAATTTATTTTTATACTTCATTTTAGAATCATTTGAATATTTTAAATGATTCAGACTTATACTTCATAAGGTAGATGTACCCATACATCGATAGATCATCAGTAAATATAATGAAGTCGTAGTACCCTCCTCTGGCTCCTTTGTTTATAGGCCCACATACTTCAATATATATTAAACTTAGAACATCACTGGCTTGTTTATCCTTTCCAGTAAATGGTGACTTGATCATCTTTCAAGAAGATAGGACTCACAGGTCAACAATGATTCACAATCATTGATCTCAAGGATTTTCTCTTTGGTGAACCTATTTATCCTATTCTTATTTATATGACTGAGCCTATACTGCCAAAAATAGGCATCTATGATATTATCTATTCTAGGGTATATGTTTAATGTATACATTACACTAACAAGCTGTGATATCATGTTTCAATTGTCCATGCATAACCATAACACCATTCACAATGATATCATAAAAAAAAAATTTTATTGAAAAATTATAATCATCCTTAGCCAAAAGGCCTATGGAAATAACATTCATAAGGAAAGATAGACAATCATGACAATCATCTAAAATAATGACATTTGAATTAAGAACAAGCCAAACTTTTTTTATAGCTAGAACTAGAATAGCTCTTCCATCTCCAACATTCAAGAATCGTTCGCTCTTCTAAAATTTTCTACTAACCTGAAGTCCCACAATGATTTGCAGATATGAATCAGACTTTCGGTATCCAATATTCAGATAGTAGTATCACAAATAGAGAAAATATAGAGTGTTATCATATAAGTACCTTGTCCAGCAATCCTTTGCTGATTTCTCTTCCTAAGCCTGTTCGATTCAAGAAAAACTAGGCATAGAGGACAATTCCTCTTTCAGTCTCTAGCTTCTTGTAAAAGAAGTATTCTATCTAACTCTGCTCTGCCTTAGACTGGTTAGTTCGATTGGGCTTAGAAATCCTAACATGATACCACTGCACCATACTTATCTTTCCTCTCTTAGAGGAATGATGCCCTATTGAGGATGAATCCTCAAGTATGCCAAAGGACTTGTCCAACCTTTGAAGCATTTCTTTCAATTAAGCATCGGTGAATTTACAACTAAATTCATCACTCATAGTAGTTCTCATTATGCAATGTACTGTCGTACAATCATTGAGCTACTTCTGATAAGTATCTCTAACCGTCCATCTGCACTGGGAGTTGGTACTTCAGGTGCTGAATCCATAATCACATATAGAATCCTCTAATGCTTGAGAACTATTCTCAACTTTTGATATCAATTATCAAAATTTAGTCCTATAAGCTTGTCACTGTCTAACAATAAATGGAGTGATAAATTACTAGTCATTACTAAAAGAAAAATATTATGACCTATAAGTATATGAATTATTTAATCTTAAAAATTTGGACTTTAGTCTAAAGGTCCTCCCACTATTTTATATGAATTGATAGCTTCTACTTTCAATTCGAGAAATTACCCTAATTTATTAGCGGATACTGGAATCCACACAAACTACACATAAGTCTGACTATGGTCAATCAACCCATGTGCATCTATGGATAGGTTCTTAACAAAATATTTCTCCAAACAACTTCTAGTAATTAATTTTATCCTAGATTTTTTTCAGTTGGCTTTGGCCATCTCTGCAAGTCTTAATTAGGTACAACCATTAACATGACTATGCTCAGCCCATCTAACCAACAAATGATCAGGTCCGACTTTGATCGACCAACCTAACCACCCATTAGAGAGACATAACTAAGTTATCATATAATGAATGATAATTTCAATATCCAAAATAAATACCAAGCCTATGGGTCTGCAATGCTTATCTAGACTATTGGATCGATTATCACCCATCTTAATTGGAGGCTATGATCTAGTTATCTCCATAACTAGCTCATTTTATAGACCTAATAATTTAGAGGATTTGGTTAATGATTTGATAAGCAATTGATCAGTGAGTCTTAAATTCTCTTACTGACTTCACCAAGTCACGAAAAAGATTAGACAAGCTGATCTATTGGACTTGTGAGTCTAAATTCTTCCACTGACTTCATCAAGTCATGAAGAGTACTAGAGACAAGCTAGTCTAAAGGCACCTAAATCAGTCAAACTAATTTTATGATTTGAAAATGAGAGAAGAGATCGATTAGCAGTCAAAAGTCCTCTCACTGACTTCATCAAGTCATTGAATTGGACTAGAAACAAGCCTGATCAATAGACACTTAAATCAGTCACACTGATTTACCTTAATGGCATGGGTCAGCTCGAATCAATTAGTGATCTAATCAAAATATAATCTATCAAATTGGTCAAATAAGTGAGATCGATGAGAGGATCTGTCTCGATTTGCCTTAGATACCATCGAAATGACCAGATAAATGAACTATCAATTAAAGACCACCGATCATATTGTTAAGTAATATTGTCAAACTTATCTTAGACACCAATTGATCGATTAGTATCGATTCGATCAATCAAAAGATGGGCTAAATCATTAAGCCACGATCCAATTTATTTAGTATGGTCAAAAATATGGACTTGATCAAGCGACAATTATTGAGATTGATCTGAAAAAATTCTGACCTAATCTAACTCAACTCTTGTTAAATTTAATCAATTTTTTTAATTAATCCATATTTATTTCTAACCCTAAGTCTAACCCAGTTAGAAGATCTGATCCAAGCTAACCCACTGCCCAAACAATTTATGAGGTGTCTTTGCATCTTCAATTCTCAAATCTAGATTATTTAATTCCAAACTAAGTGTGTAAAATATGTGCTTCAGTTCATAGAACTATTCTACTAGGATTTTATGTGAAGCATACCATATGTATATTCAAATTTTAAAATCTAATTTTTGAATCTTTATTTAACAATTAAACATAAATAAATTTGATCTAAATCTCATACATACATCACATATATCATAGCAATATTTAGATCACTACCGATTACATCATATGCAATATGAAATTCAGATCTTAAAATAATTTTTATATCTAAATTTATTTCATTAAATTGTAATGAATCATGAATCATTTTAGATCTAATCTAAATATATTCATAATCAAAATAATTTTAAAATTTTTTTCGCTGTTCTTCTTTATAAGACTTAACCACAGTGGCACTCCTACACGTCATAAGAGAAATCGTTGAATGGATAAAAAAGAGACTCAATCCCTACTTCCTCTTATGATGGGATGGACTGATGATCATCTCAATTCGAGTACTGAGCAACAAGATTAGATCTAGTTTTTAAAACTAATTGCATCTAGTTTCTAAAACTAATTGCATCTATCGATGCAATAAATAAAATCCAAGCATGCACACATATGAACATGATCATATCATATATATCATGCATCTAATTTAATTAGATCACATCATCATATGATGTTGCAAATTAATTTGAGATCTGAGCCTACTTTTATATAGTATATAAAATATTAATTTCATATCTAAATCACATAGAAAAATAATTCAAACACACACATGAATGCATGAAAATTAAAATTCTAGTTAGACCCAATTTGATGTTGTGCAGAATTTTGCTTAAAATCAAATCTAAAAATCTATCAAAATAGATTTAGTTCAGATCTTGATTATGTCTAACATCCAATCCAAAATAATATCATAAAAATTTTATTAAAATAAATTTAAAATAAATTTTAATTTGATTATTATTTCAATAAAAATTTGCATCAAGAAAATTCTGTTGTAACAGATTTATAACAACCTTCAATCAACCATTGATTTAATTCTTGAAATCTTGGTCAAAATTAGATCATAAATTTTATATTAATAGGTCTAAATTAGATTTAATATATAACATAAAAATTTGATCATATATCACATATATACATATTAAAAAAATTAATCTATGCATCCATATATCAATCTGGCTCTGATACCAGTTGAAAAAAAAAAATTCATCCGATTCGATCGGATGGCCAGGGTGCATCTGAAAAATTTTATATACTAGTAGTAATATAAAATTTATATTTACCTTAGTTGCAGTAGAATAGAGATCAAATATGGAGGATTTCTTGCTTGAATCCAAAGCCTCGTGAGGTCTGAAAATATAGACCCTCTACTTCGTGTGCATGCCAAGCTCCATAGAAAAGAGGGATGATCTTTTTTATCTTAATACTTAGAAGGGAAGCGAGGAGAGGTTGAGATCTGATCTCCCACCCCAAGGAAGGATTCTTCATGCCCAAGAAGCAATGCTCAAGAGTTTTTCCACACTAAGGAAGAAGGGACGCCTCTCTCCTTTTGGACACACACCCCCTTCTTTTATCTCATGGTAGTTGCTCTCCTTTTTGTTGCATAAAATAAAAGCTCTCCTCCACCATGAATTAAGTCCCTTCTTTTATACATAAGGCACCATATATGTAATCATGTCCTAACCAAATTAGGAGTTCTAACCGATCCAACTAAGGAATGTAATAAAGAAAGGAGAACGCCACATCTCCTCATGTGAGAACTCTTCACGCATGTCCTCCTCTTGGGCAGAAAAAAAATAGCACTCCTTTCCTTTGGTTAGCCAATATATGAGAGAGAGTCTCTGGTTCATGGGACTCCTTGGTTCTAAACCAAATAGACTCAGATTTGACTTATTTTGGATCCGATTCGAATCCAATTCGAACCAGATTCAAAGAGTCTGTCAATCCTAATCTAATTAGGATTCTGATCTAAGTCTAACTTAAATTTTAACCCAATTAATTTTTAATTAAATTAAATCTAATCTAAAATTAATTAGGATATAAATTCAATCTCTCATAAATCTTTTGAATCATTGATCAGGTCATCATCATCTTCGGAATTAAATCTGAACCTCATGTCCAGTGCTAGCTAGATATAGTTCACTTGTTTAATCCCGTATGACTCTTAACTTAATTCTCAATTAAGTTAATCTATTTATTCAATCAAGTTCACATACTTTCAAATTGAACACATAGACTTAGGTCAATTTTTTTTCACTTTGCCTGACTTTGTGCGTAACTCTATAGGTTCCAGCACTAAGCCGATAGCACAAAAAAAAAATTTCTATACTAATCGAAGGTACCATCTAACAATGATTTCTGACATCCAGATAGATTGAATATTTGCAAGGCAACATTTAAAAACTATAAAATATGATTACCACATAATTCATCCTTTTGACTCTGAATGCTTAGAACAATCTAGGGTTTAACTGTCAACCCTGGATTAGTTATCGACATTATATTTCAATCTTTTTCAAATCCTGTGATTTATCATATGGATTGCCCCGATTGAGATCTTACTCAATTGAAATATAGTGATGCATCAATTTTTGAAATGTGGAGGGGTCAATCCCATCTTGATCCACACACCAACTATCACAAGTACTTGACTGTGTCCAGAAATCTTTCATCACTGAGTTACAAATTCAGATAGTCCGACACCAAAGCACAGTGAGTTGGTTGTAAGTCACCGTGGTGATCTCAGGTCTGAGGGATACTTATGTCCATATTCTTCGCAAGCTCCTCTTGACAGTAAAGTATTCTGCAGGTGAGTCACTTGTTCAATGACGATGTACACTTACATCTCACCTGTATACCATATCAATATCTCCACACTCCTTGGTTAAGAGGATAACCAACCTATATGGCACACAATGACCTAGATAAAATATCATTATTTTTTAATGACATATCATTTGATCGTGAATAAGTTTAAAAACTATTCGATAAATCCTCCTTTATCAATTATTATATAGTTCTAAGAATTTTATCACAACACATAAGTTCTATCAAGGAAGATGTATACCTTATGATGAATAATGTCAAATAATTTTTATTAATTCATAATTCATATATAAATTACAAAGAGTACAATCATCTAATGATTGACTTTAAGACACATTTTCTAACACTAATTGGATTCCTAGTTAGACTAGGAGTTTCCTCTCTTTGGGTACAACAAATTTTTAATTAGTTAGGGATTAATTAAAGCACAAAAGAGTCCCAGTTTGATAGGGACTCTCTCTCCCTAGCACTTCCACGTATGCCTTCATTATTTTTGCATGAGAAAAATCATGCCCAAGGCCTTCTTCACACCTCCTTTTCTCTCCTTTTAGATAAGGATGAATTCTCATTCAAATTCAAGTCCTTATCTGATTAGGTTTGACCTAATCTCATCTTTGATGCTAAATTAAATGGAGATAAAAGGGGGCACGGCACATGAAGAAAAATTTGATTTCTCATCATGAAAAAAAAATCTGAGGTGGGGGTGTGGGTTCTCTTTCTTGACATGGGGATTTCTCTAGGGTGTTGATAAGTCATCTATTTGTATATTTATTTTAAGTATTTTAGGTAATTTATGATGCTAACATCTTGTAGAAACCCTAATTTCATAACTAAATTGAATTTTTTGCAAAAATAAATAATTTAAAAAAATATAAAATTAGAGCATATTTATGAAAAATAGATGTCAAGCTGACTGATCAATCTAAGTACCAAGATAATTTCACACTCATTAAAAAGTTTAATGAGAAATTTAATTCATTTCTTCCTATTCAACAGGCACAAATCCAAGCAAAAATAGGCTCAAATTGGATTCAAAATAGAATCAAAATCACCCAAAAATTAATCCAAAATAGCTTTTGGTGCACCATGGACCGATCGCTCGGTCTACGAGCAGTTCGTAGAAATAGGCACGGCTCATAATGCGGTGTATAGACCGTGGCATATCGGATCCATGCGAGGTCTACAAGAATAGTGTCGATCGATCTTTAGCAGGGTGCATAGGGTAAGCGGGTGAGTTATGCATTGATCAATGGTCCAAATTAATTTTTACACACAATCAGATAGCTGAGGTAGCTCTTTCCCATATCCATCGATGGTGGCCCACCCTTTGCACGATCCAGGGTTGGAAGCCCTCTAGAGATGATGATTGGATGGTTGTGGTTGTTACCGGCTGAGAACTAAACCAGAGAAAGAACTTGTTTGCAATCCGACAATCCAAATCCAATCTAAAGTTTGATCCGATGCTTGATATGGATTCTGACCTGATTTAAGACTGATGAAGCATGCTCTCATGCATTGAAGGCTGATCGGATGGCTAGAAATAAAGGACACGATTAGGACATGATTTTGAGATGTTTTGAGACTCTGTGGACATCCAAGACTTGGAGAGATGCTGTAGCTATAAATAGGAGGGTCTGGTACAAGAGAGAATTATAGAAAAAAAGTCGAGAAATTGGTATAATAAAATAGGAGAAAAATAGAGAGAAAATTGTAAGGATCTAAAGAGAAGAAGAAGAAGAAGCCCAGCTGAAAGAATAATGCCTTACAAACCAATCGCATATGGGATGCGATCGAGTATTTTCTGTAATTTATTTTTCAAACTCATGTAATTGATATTATTATTTAATAAAATAAGCTTTTCAATTCATTATATGCTACATCTTATTTTTAAGATTATAATGAACCCTATAGGTTTGGGCAATAGTTTTAGGGTTGTGATAAGATCACGCCAGTGAGACCTAAATCCTTGATAGCCATGATCTAAAATATTTTCAATCATTGGTTCATTGAGTCAGGGATCAATGATACCAGTAAGACTGGCATATCATATGTATGCTCAGTGATGAGGGTGTTTGATCTCATAACCACTTATGTGATGATACTGTTGGAATGCGTAGTGATTTCATGCATGTATTTTGAAATTTTTTCGAAAAAATTATAGCAAAAAATTACTAGATTAATTAAATTAATCTAATATACATATGATCTAATCATCATATCAACCTACTCTAGGATCTATGACATGTTATATTGCATATAAAATCTGAAAAACACTGAAAATAAAATTAGAATGCATGCATGTGAGCAGTAGATCACATCTACTTCTAATCTGAGTTCAGAACTCGATACCTGATCATGGATCGATTATCTCCACTACTAAGAGAAATGGTGGAGAAGATCCTTGCTAGTTGCTCACAACTACACATGTGTCCGACCTCTATGAAAAATTCACTCGAAGCTCCAATCTGATCGATCTTCTCAGAAGTGCTAGCTCGTGTGAAGATCTTCTTCTTGGCTGATTTGAATCCTTTCTTCAAATCTCTAAAATCTTTTTAGTGATTGAAGATAAACATTTGAAGGAGATAAAGAAGTAAAAGAAAGATAGAGAAGAAAATAATTTTTTTTCTATTTTATTCTCTCTTTTCAAATCTTTAGAACCAAAAACTTGAAATTTAGATTTTTGCGCACACCCCAAGAGAGAGGACCCTCCTCTATATTTTTCACATCATGAACCATGTCCAAACATCCACCACATGAAGACCTCTCTTCTAGTATCTTATACTCATAAAAGAAACTACAAAAGCCCCTTTTATAGGTGTGTATGGATGTGGGGTGAAGAGTCCTAGTGATCCTGGACTCTTACAGGATCCCACCTCCCTTCACAATTCCACATCCAAAAACATGCCAAAAGAAATATGGGATGCCCCTTTTCATATTTTTTCATAGTAAATCAGTTCTTTAACTAATCTTTCACAAAAAATATCCTCAAAATATCACACATATAAGGAAAAAAAATTATTGGCATGGAGAGATTGATCTGGATGAGAACAGATTCTTTTGATAAAGAATATTTTGAAATCTAATTTTAGAATATTTCTTTTATCAAAATCAATTTAGATTTAGACATAAGATAGACAAGGGAAAGAACTCTTTGGTTGGAAAAAATCTCACACAAAATAATTTTGTGTGTGGAGATATATGGCGTGCAAACTGGGTTGGCGTAGGGAGAAGAGTCCTATTCCAATAAGGACTCCTAATTTTCTTATTTAAATCCAAACCAAATCACATCTGGTTTAGCCCAAATAAAATATATAAAACTTAATATAATTAGGTTCATAAATTTTTAATCAAATTTTAATCAAATTTTAGTCAAATTAAAAATTAATTGAACCAAAATCCTAATTAAATCAGGAACAATTCTCTCTTAGCGATTAGGTTATCTCATAACCTAATCGGGTCAAATCTAATTGAATCTAATTCAATTAGATTTTATTTAATCCTCTTTATTCAATCAAATTGAGCTAATCAATAATTTAATTACTAATTAATTTTTTATTAATTCACTAACACTTGGTCAATTAATTTATTATAACTTTTGCATAAGGTTAACCATCAATCGAATTGATGATTAAGCCCTTGAATGATTTTCAATCGTTGATCAGCCACATAATCTATCAAAAACTTCTTTTAAGTGTGACCCCATAGGGTTGAACCTAAGTTGACAGTATAGAAATACCTTTCTGAACCAATTGATGTAACCATCTAGCAAGGTGACCCGACGTTCAGATAGGTCGGATATGTCGAGTGAAGGCGAAGCAACATTCAAGAACCTATTGGATTATGGTTACCGTATAATTCATCCCTTTGACCCTAATACTCAAGGATGACCTAGAATTTAACTATCAATCCTAGATAAGTTATCCATATTATACTTCAATCTTTTTCAAATCCATCACATGAATTATCTGGGCCTAGGTTTTGCTAAATTGAAATACACTGATGCATATCTCCTATAATTCGGAGGGATCAATCTCATCTTGACTCACGCACCGACTTAACAAGTACTTGACTGCACCCAAAAATCTACCATCACTAAATTAGAAACTCAGTTAGTCAACACCAAAGTATAGTGAGTTGCTTGCAAGTCACCATGGTGATTTCAGATTGGAGGGACACTTATACCCATACCCTTCGCGAGCTACCCTTGATAGTAGAGTACTTCACACTTGGTCACATTTAGTGATGATATACTCCTACATCTCACCTACAAGCCATATCAGTATCTCTATATCATTTAGTTACGAGGATAATCAATGTATATGGTACATAATGACCTACTCTTGATATCGCTATCATCCTAGTAATAGCGTATCATTTGATCGTGAACTAATTTCAGGACTATGCGATAAATCTTGCTTTATCGATCAAAGTAGTCTTAAAGACTTCATTACAACATAGATGTTCATTAGAAGATGTAATTTTATGATAAAAAATATCAAATAACTTTTATTATTTATCAATTCATATACAATTATAGTTAGCACAATCATCATATGATTGATTTTAGGACATATTTTTTCATAACTCCCACTTAGACTAAAGCCAATCAGTATAGTATTATATACCCATCTTCGATTTATTATCTTAGAACTCCTAGATACTGAGGCTTTAGTAAATAGGTTGGTTAAGTTCTCCTTTCTATCGATCTTCTAAAGTTCGACGTCACCTTAACAGATTTTCTGAATAAGGTGATAGCGATGCAAAATGTCTGGTAAGCTAATGGGACTTCAGCTCCTTGGCATGAGCTATGGCTCCTGTGCTGTGCAATACAGTAGGATCATCATCGAAGGGTGCCACTCTTAGCTTGCTAGTAAAACTGTACAATCACATAGCTTCTTTGCAAGCATCGATGCTGCAATGCATTCTGCCTCGCAATTTGAATTTGGTTATATTGCTATGCTTGGAACCTTTTCAGCAGATTGCTCTATTATTTAGGGTAAGGATATATTCCAACACGTTCTTGCTATTATTATTTCCAACTAAAAATTAAAATCAAATTTTACAAGTTTTAAGTCAGATTCTTCATGATCGAGTCACCAGTCCTTGATATTTCTCAAATACATAAGGATGATCTTCTAGTGATTCTCATCCAAAACTTGCAAGTATTCACTCACTACCCTAGTGAGTATACCATATTCGATCTCATATATGATGTAATGATAGAACAAATTCTACTCATAAATACCCTATGTATGCTGGATTGGGAAAACTCAAGCAGACTCTTAGATCTATCTCTATAAATCTTCATCTCTAAGATGAGAGATACTTTTCCCAAGTCCTTTATAGAGAACAATAATAACAGTGAAATCTTTATTCTCTGTAATGTAAAGAATATCATTTTTAATTAAGAAAATTTTGTTTTCATACAAAATAAGCAATACACTCATAGAACTATTAATCCATTTGTATTTACAGGGTTCTTCTTTGTTCTTAACAAAGCTATGCATTTTGATCCCTTATCAAAATGCACGTTCCAACTCCAAAATATTTAGCATGCCATAAGAGAAAATATTTCTTTCTGGTCAATACTATAATGTTGACAATATCCTTAGGCAACCAGATGAGCTTTGTAGGTCTCCACCTTCTCGTCTGCGCTACTCTGATCCTATTGAAGATCCACTTACACTCTATGGGCTTTACCCTTTGAGTAAATCAACGAATGTTCATACACCGTTGATCTTTATGGACTTCATTTTGGACTCTATGGCTCCAAGCCATTAATCAGAGTCAGACTTCTGTATGGCATCCATGTAGGTGATCAGATCCTTATTGTTCTCATCGAGTTCAATAAGTTCACATCCCGAACCTAGATACCGAAGTATCTATCCAACGGATGCAGTACTCTATCGAATCTTCTTAATGGTGCCTCTATATTGAATTCTGAGTTTGATCTAATCAAATTTAGCTCTATAGGTTCACTAAATTATGTCGGTTCTTCTACTTGTCAAACTTCATAAGTTTCACATTAAAAATATCAGTACCTTCACCAAGGTACTCTTTTTCTGAAAGGAATGCCGAACAACTTTTGTTCTTTAGCAAGGTAAAAGTTATATCCCTTAGATTCTTTGGGGTTACCCGACAAAATAATATATATAGGACCAAAATTCAAGTTAATCTGTCTACAAATGCTTGACATAAAATAAATACTTCCAAATCCCAAGGTAAGAAAGTATCGGCTTATACCTAGTCTATATCTCATATGGAGTCTTTGTGACTGATTAATTCAAAATCTAGTTCAGAACATAACAAGCAATCTTAAGAGCATAACCTTAAAAGGAGACTAACAGACTTGTAAATTCCATCATGGATCGAACCATATCTAACAAAATCAATTCTAATAAGAGATAAACCTATTATCTTCTAGATATATCAAAAACTCACCAAAAAGATATACTCCTCTTGGTCTGACCAAAGAGTTTCAATACTCTTTCAGTTTGTTTCTCTATCTTATTATAAAATTATTTAAATATTTTAAATAATCTAAATTTATGACAAACATGTTCGTAGATCCAATACATCAGCATGTATCAGACTCAGAATATTATTGACTTGTTCACCTTTTCCAGCAAAGGTGACTTAGTCATCTTACTAAACAGATAGGATTAATAGATTGATAATGATTCACAATCATTGACCTTAAGAATTATCGCCTGTTGATCCTATTCTTATTTATATGATCAAGCCTAAATTGTTAAAAGTAGGCTTTCATGACATTATCTACTTTAAGGAGTTTGTTTGATTGTGTACAATACACTAACAGGCTATGATTTTTCATAAATATCATTTCTCAATTATCCACATGATTTTGACATCATTCATAATGATATCACAAAATTATTAAACAATAGTGACAATCACTAAAATGATATTCTTAGAATTGAAAATAGGCTTGGTGATTCCTAAAACCAGGATTGGAATATAACTTCCATCTCCAACGTTTAGAAATCTCTTGCTGTTTCCAATCTTTCTACTAACCTGAAGTCATTGTAACAATTTACATCGACTTGTAATATCCAATATCCAGGTAGTAGTGTCACAGATAGAGAAATCACAAGATCTTATCATATAAGTACCTTGTTCAGCAACCTTTTGCTAATTTCTCTTTCTTAACCTGTTCGAATCAAGAAACTCTACCAGACCAGATTAACCTTAGATTCTTTTGTCAGTTCGGGCTCCTCAGTCCCAGCACAACTTTCTTGCACCTTCTTTTTCTTTTTCAAAGGATTGTTCCCCCACTGAAGATACATCTTCAGATGTGTGAAAGAACTCCTTCAACATTTGAAGAATTTTTTCTTACTGAGCATCATCGAATTTACAACTAAATTCATATTCTTTGCTGCTCTCAATAACACCACATGGTGATATGATCATTTGGCCACTTCTAATAAGTGTCTTTGATCGCATCATATGTGTTGGACGTGGGAACATCAGATGTTGGATCCATAATCATATGTAGGATCCATAATCATATGTAGGATCCATTCGTGCTCTAGAACTATTCACAACTTTCGATATCAATTATCGAAGTTGGATCCTATAAGTCAGTCACTGTCAAATAATGAATGGAGCAATATGCATCTAGCCATAACTGAAAGGAAAATATGACCTCTATATTTATGAATTGATTAAGCCTAAAGATTTGAACTTTAGTCTGAAAGTTCTCCCACTATTTTATTCAAATTAGTAGCCTTTACCTCCAATCTGAGAAATTACTCTAATCCTTAGTGGGTACTAGAATCCATACAGACTACACACGAGCCCGACTTTGGCCAGCTCATCCATGTACATCTATGGATAGGTTCTTAACTAATTGTTTCACCAAACAATTTCTAGTAATTGATTAACCCAAGGTAACTTTTCAGTTGACTTTGATCTTCTATCCAAACCCTAGTTAGGTCCAACCATTAACATGATCATACTTACAAATCCAACTATCAAATAATCAAGCTCAATTTTGGTCGGCTAATCTGACCACTTGACAAAGAGACTCGACTAAGTCATCATATTATTGAATGATAATTTCAATAGCAGATGAACATCAGACCTTTGGGCCTCCAATGATTATCATACTAATGGACCTATTATCATCCAACTTAATGGGATACTATGATCTAGTTATCTCCATAACTAGCTCATTTTAAGGACCTAATAATTTAGAAGATTTTAATCAATTTAAAGAAGAGATGAGAAGAAATCAACCAGTAAACCACAATCCTCCCACTGACTTCACCAAGTCATTAAATTGGATTAAGGTCATGCTTGTTGAACTGGCACCTAGATAGTCACACTGATCAACCTTAATGGCATGGGTCAACTAGCAGTCTAATCAAGACATAATTCATCAAATTGATCAGGTAAGTGAGATCGATGGGAGGGTCTACTAAGCTTGCCTTAGACACCATCGAAATAACTAGGTAAGCTACTTCCAATTAAAAATCATCATCAGAATGCCGAACTTATCTTAGACACCAATTGATTAATTAGTTTCGATTTGACCAACCTAATGATTCAAATTTAACCACTGAGCCATAATTAAGATCCATTTGATCTAATCAAAGATATGGACTTGACCATCTACAACTATTGTATTGATTCTAGAGAAATTCTGATTTAATCTAATTCAATATTTGGTTAGATTTAATCAATTTCTGTAGTTAGTCCATTAACTCTTTGATTCTAACCTTAGGTCTAACCCAATTAAGAGGATCTGATTTGAGCAAACCCATGCCCACATATTTTATACGAATGATATTAGATCTTTAATTCATAATTCTAGATCTAATCGATTCTATACTTAATTCTCAATTAAGTTCAGCATCAACATGGATAAGATTTTGAAAATAATTTTTACATATAAATCATAAAATTTTTTAGATCAAATATAATTTTTTTTATGATTTTAAATTAAAATAATTTTGATTAAATAAGATTAGATGTAACTAACTTCTTTGCAACTTGCATCACATACAACAACACCTAGGGTTTTAAGATCTAGGATTTTGCAAGAAAGTAAGTTTTCTCCTTTCACTTTCTTCTTCATGGGATCTAATCACATGATACCCCTACACATCATAAGAGCACCCCATCGAATGGAAAGAGAGGGTCTTTAAACCCTTCTTGCTCCTATGACCAGACGGCCTGGTGATCAACCCAATCCAAGTACTTGCTAATCGGATCATCTAATCTAATCACATATCATATATGTATGAATTTAGATCTAATCTAAATTACATTAGATCTGATTATAATCTTAGATCATATCTAAATCAAATCATAAACATCACATGCATGACATAAATTTAGATTTTATCAATGATCAGCACAAACTAGGACAACCTTTTCACTGTAAAGGGTAAACCCTACAGCAGGACAATCTTATATCAATTTGTGCGATCAATTATTAATTAAATTTAGATCAAAATATCATATATTAAATTTAAATAAAATTAAAATTTAGATTTAATATGTACATAAATCATGTCATAATGAACCTAAGCTCTGATACCACTATTAGAATGCATAGGCAATTTCATGCATGTATTTTGAAACATTTTTAAAAAAATTACAGCGAAAGATAACTAGATTAATTAAATTAATCTAATATATATATGATCTAATCATCATATCAGTCTACTCTAGGATCTATGATATATTATATTGCATATAAAATCTAAAAAATACTAAAAATAAAATCAACATGCATGCATGCGAGCAGTAGATCACATCTACTTCTAATCTGAGTTCAGAACTCGATACCTGATCACGGATCGATGATCTCTACTACTAAGAGATATAGTGGAGAGGATCCTTGCTAGTTGCTCACAGCCACATATGTGTCTGGCTTCTATGAAAAATCCACTCGAAGCCCTGATCTGATCGATCTTCTCGGGAGTGCTAGCTCGCGTGAAGACCTTCTTCTTGACTAATCTGGATCCTTTCTTCAAATCTTTAGAATCTTTTCAAAGATTGAAGATGAACTTTTAGAGGAGATGAAGAGGTGAAAGAAAGATAGAGAAGAAAATATTTTTTCTCTATTTTATTCTCTCTTCTCAAACCCTTATAACCAAAAATCTAAAATTCAAATTTTTGCACACACCCCAAGAGAGAGGACCCTCCTCTCTATTTTTTATATCATGAACCCTGTCCAAACTTCCACCACGTGAAGATCTCTCTTCTAGTATCTTACACTCATAAAAGAAACCATAAAAGCCCCTTTTATAGGTATGTAAGGAGGTGGGGTGAAAAGTTCTAATGATCCTGGACTCTTACAGGATTCCACCTCCCTTCATAATTCCATATCCCAAAACATGCTAAAAAAAATATGAGACACCCCTTCCCATATTTTTTTATGGTAAATTTGTTCTCCAACTGATATTTTATGAAAAATCTCCTCAAAACATCACACATATAAGGAGAAAAAAATTTATTGGCATAGAGAGATTGATCTGGATGAGAACAGATTCTCCTGATAAGAAATATTTTGAAATCCAATTTCAAAATCTTTCTTTTATCAAAACCAATTTAGATTTAGATATAAGATAGATAAGGAAAAGAACTCTTTGGTGTGAAAAAATCTCACACAAAATAATTTGCGTGTGGAGATATATGGTGTGCAAACTGGGTTGGAGCAGGGAGAAGAGCCTATTCCAATGAGGACTCCTAATTTTCTTATTTGAATCCAAACCAAATCACATCTGGTTTAGCCCAAATAAAATATATGAAATCTAATCTAATTAGGTTCATAAATTTTTTAATCAAATCTTAATTAAATTAAGAATTGATTTAACCAAAGTTCTAATCAAATCAGGGATAATTCTCCTTTAGCGATTAAGTCATCTCATAACCTAATCGAGTCAAACCTAGTGAATCTAATTCAATTAGATTTTATTTAATCCTCTTTGCTCAATCAATTTGAGCTAATCAGTAATCTAATTATTAATTAATCTTTTATTAATTCACTAATACTTGATGAATTAATTTATTATAATTTTTGCATAAGGTTAACAATCAATCGAATTGACGATTAAGCCCATAAAAATTTTCAATCATTGATCAGCCACATGATCAGTCAAAATTTTTTTTTGAGTGTGACCCATAGGTTCGAACTGAAATCGATAGCACAGGAATATCTTTCTAAACCAATCAATTAACCATCTAGCAATGGTGACCCGATATCCAGATAGGTCGAATGAAGGTGAAGCAATATTCAAGTACCTATTGGCGTATGGTTATCGTATAATTCATCCCTTTGACCCTAATTCTCAAGGACGACCTAGGATTTAACTGTCAATCCTACATAAGTCATCCACATTATATTTTAATCTTTTTCAAATCCATCACATGGATTATCTGGGTCTAGATTTTGCTAAATTGAAATACACTGATGTATATCTCCTACTAATTCGGAGGAGTCAATCCCATCTTGTCTCATGCACCGACTTGACAAGTACTTGACTGCATCCAGAAATCTTCCATCACTAAATTAAAAATTCAGTTAGTTTGGCACCAAAGTACAGTGAGTTGCTTGCAAGTCACTATGGTGATCTCAGGTCAGAGGGATACTTATATCCATACCCTTCGCGAGCTACCCTTGACAGCAGAGTGCTCCACAGTTGGTCATGTTCTATGATGATGTACTCTTACATCTCACCTGCATATCATACCAGTATCTCCATACTATTTGGTTATGAGAACAACCAACACATATGGCACATAACGACCTACACTTAATATCGCTATCGTCCTAGTAATAGCGTATCATTTGGTCGTGAACCAATTTAAGGACTATACAATAAATTCTTCTAATTGATCAAAGTAGTCTTAAAGACTTCATTACAACATAAGAGTTCATTAGAAGATGTAATCTTATGATAAAAAATATCAAATAATTTTTATTATTTATCAATTCATATACAATTATACTTAGCACAATCGTCATACGATTGGCTTTAGGACATATTTTTTAATAGACACTAATACAAGGATGTGGGTGCTCATTAGAGAATGAGTTCATTGAATAGACCTATGAGAGAACATCTAATGAAGTCTTATTTACATGTCAGCTAATTGTTCTCTAGTGGGAGTTGTGTAAGTGATTTTTTGACCTGAGATCACATGGTACCTTGTGTACACAAATTCATAATTTGGTTCACTTCCTAACTTGATTCTCTGATCCTTGTGTGGGGTGTTTTGGATATAAAGAAGTGTGCATGAAAGTTGTGAGTGATCAATAAGGGATCGTCACTCCTAATAAGAGGAGCGAACATCCTATGTGATCTCATAAGTTGATGATGCTAGAAGTCTTTGGCTAAAGCAGGATGATAATTAGAAAGAGATTTCTAAAGTATTATCAACTGAATCATCACCTTCTGATCGAGATATATTTAGATAAGCAATTGAATTTGACATGATTCTATGCTTATAGCTCATCTGGGAGTTGTTTGACTGAAGGATTGAATTGTACGATAACTTGCCACTGAAGGATATTTTATAATTTCTATCAAATTTTATTTTTATTGAATAATTATGACACATTGTTAGATGTCAATCTTGACTAATGGATTCATCAGAATTAAAAAATTTAATTCAAAAATTAATTAAGAAGAGTTCTAGTTAATTGGGACTCTTGAGCCAACCTAATCTGATCGATTAGGGTGAGGTCAAGAGTCTGTATCCACTACTGACAAGATTTGAAACCCAATGGATCATATACTTTAGAATTTAGTCTTAGTCTGATTTAATTAAAATTTAATATAAATCTCAGGGGTTAATTTGATATGCTAGTACATTGTGTTAATCCAAGTTCCTAATTAGATTAAGTTCAAAGTGTTTGAGCTAAACTGAACCTGTTGCCTTTGACCTGATTGGATTGGGTCTATTTTAATTGGACTCTTACCCAATTTAGAAGAGTTTTAAGTATGAAAGAAGACCTCCACACCACCTAGGTTTCATGCCAAAAATTTATTGCTGCCTACCCTTTTTAGCATTAAGAAGTGGAAGAGTCCTTCTTCCTTAAGACTCTCAACCATCTCATCGATTTCCTCTATTTCCTTAAATATCACATGCCAGAATTTAATAAGAGAATTATGGGGTGTAGATGAGGAGGAGTTCTTCTATATGAAGCCTCTTCTGTGCCACTTAATGCATCAAAGAATTAATTCTCTGTGTGAGAGAAGTGGAGTGCCAAGAGTTGGCACCCCTTGGTTCTCTTGACGTCCCTTCCTTATCTATTTATATGGGGTGTCTCATATAGGATAAGTGCTAAGTTTTGATAAAAAACTAGAGATTTTTGGCATGTGATAAGAGAGAAAAAATTTGAAAAAAATCTCTAAGGAAAAGATGAAGAAAAAAATTGGGAGGAAAAATAGAAAGAAGGGTGGTGAGAAAAATAGCAAGTGTGGTGAGCTTGTCCTAGGGTTTGATATTTCTATGTGTTGGAGCATAAAATCAAATTCTAGATTGTAAAACTTTTAAAGAAAATTCTCTTGGCATGATCCTAGTGATGAAATCGAAGGCAATTGAGCATTAGTGCGATCGTTCTTCGAGTTCGAAGCCGATAGTGTTCTTGTGAAGAAAAGACTGCGGCAGTGCATCGGTTGGGAAGGACCCTGATCAACTTTCATGTGGATCACCATTGGAGAACTTCTATTTTGGAGTCTCATAGAGATCACCTTCTTACCATACTACTTGTTGGAGAAAGTATAAGTTTCTATCTCTTTGCATGCTTGATTTTGTTTTGTTTGACATCTACAAGGTGATTCTAGGGTTTGGATTTTAGTTCGACAGTTTTAATTATTAAAGCTTTTGATACGCATGTTTAAAAATTTTTAAAATTTATATTCTACTATGTGACCAGAACCCAATAGTGGTATTAGAGCCACCTTTGTTAGATTCGATTAAACAAGTGCAAAAGTTGTAATATAGAATTGTTCTAATTCATATTTTGCCAAAATATTACATCAATTTCTAGCATTAATCTTAAAATTAAAAATTATTTTTGACTTTATTTGAATCATGAATTTAAATTTTAGTTATTAAAATTTTAAATTTATGATAATATAAAATTTATTGATTCATGATGCTCAAATTGATTTTTGATTAAGGGTGTAATGCATGCCTAATTTGATTAGGATTTGTTTTAATATTGACTAAACTTGTTATATGTTAAGTCATTTGTACACCCTTATATGATTATTGTAATCATTTTTGGCATGATAATATGATTGATATTATAACTTGAAAGGCATATTAAATTGCATAATTTGTATGTTATATTTTATGTATTAGTTAAGATATGCCGAGAGTAGTTCAAAAGTCTCTATAAAAATTATATTAAGTTGTAATGTCAGAATTCACTTACATATCAAATATCAAATTTATTTGATCAATTGGTGTCTAAGTAAGTGTTTAAGGCAGTTTTTTAATTAGATCCGTATGCTAGCTTTCTCAGCCAACTTTGTTGGTGTCTAAGAAAAGCTACAGGGAGCCTCCCACCTACTGACCTGACCAATTTGGTCTTATTGAGTTTCAGATTTAGATTGTTTAGTGATGTAGACATTACAAAGGTCTTCCTTCATACTTGATCAATAAAGTATGTCAAGATCTTAGTAAGCTGGTAGTGCTATCCACAAGGTTTACTATAGAAATTGATATGATGTTGACTAAGTGCATATTGATGCTTATGGCTTATTTGAATAGTGTTGTCTTGTTGTGTTATCCACAAAGACAGCATTGTTTAAGTATGATCATATAGGATTGAAAGGTTAACTTAACTAGAACACTATAGTTTGTTGTGCTATCTACAAGACTATGAGTGATCTAGAGGCAAGAGAGAAAAATATTGAGAATTATATGAAGTACATTTGGTAAAGAGTTACCTACTCTTGAACTCATGAATGCTTGTTATGCTATCCATAAGATATTTGTAAGGAACAGCGATCTCAACCTCACTTAGAAACATAATGATATTTCTCATTTTTCATACTTGAGGGCTATGAAAATTGTTAAAATAGTGAGAGATATAATTAGACAAAAGTCCTAATCTAGTTATGCATGTCATCATGAGTTGTCCGCTTATATTGTGTTCTTGTTATTATAGATTAACTGCATAAATGGCATCCTCATTGTCACTTCGAGGCATACTAAATGCTAATAAATTGATCGGATCAAACTATATAGACTGGTTGAAAAATCCAAGAATTATTCTCACACAGGAGAAAGTTTTCTATATACTGGATTCACCTACATCCGATACGATCGAAAAAGATGCATCTGAGGAGGAAAGGGCCACATATAAGATGTGGAAGGATGACAGTATGACTGTCAAGTATATCATGCTTGCCTCAATGAATAATGAACTTTAAAGACAGTATGAGGATACAGACGTTCCTTCTATACTCCTTAATCTAAAGGAGTTATATGAGAAACAAAGCCGAACTGCTAGATATGAGATATTTAAACGGTTGTTCTATGCTCGAATGACTGAAGGCACGTCTGTACAAACTCATGTCCCTAAGATGATTGATTTGATCATTTGTATGGAATAATTGGATTTGCTATGGATGGTAAACTTAGCCAGAATTTGATCCTGCAGTCACTCCCTGATTCTTTCTCTCAGTTTGTCATTAACTACCACATAAACAAACTGAATATTAGCCTACCTGAGCTGCTGAATATGCTCAAAATAATAGAGAGCCATTTCAAAGGTGAAAAGACTCTAGTTCTTTTTGTTGATAAGATCAACAAGAAGAAAGGCAAGAAGGGTTTCAAAAAAAAATTAAACCCTAAGGCTAGCATCTCTAAGAAGAAGGCAAAAAAGATCTCCATCAAAGGTACTTGTTATTACTACAGCATGGATAGGCATTGGAAGAGAAATTGTAAGGAATACCTTGCAACTGTAAAACATAAAGAAGTAAATATTGCTAAAAGTTTGTATATGATATAAACAAACTTATTATTAAGTACTTCAATTTCAGATTCTTGGGTATTGGATACCTCCTGTGGCTCACATCTTTACAAATCATTGCAAGATCTGCAGGCAATAAGGAGTCTGAATAAAGATGACTTCGAGTTGTTTGGTGCTAGTGGAGAGTCCATTTAAATGGAAGCCGTAGGGACCAAGACTTTGAAGTTGCCTTCGGACAAAGTTTTGAAACTGAAGATATGTTATTATATTTCAAAAGTTGTTAGAAATATTATTTCTATACCATTGTTATTAGAACAATATTTTGAAATAAAAACTAAGAACAATGGTTGTTCTATCTATTTTTCTAATGAATTTTATGGAAATTTTTTTGTTGATAATGGTCTTCTTTTTCTATCACTTAATGATAATGTACTTCATATTGATAATATGACAAAAAGGAAGAGAGAGGATGTGAATGTCACATACCTCTGGTACTGCCGACTTAGTCATATAAATGAGTCAAAAATTAACAAGTTATATAAAGATAAATTTTTTAATCCTTATGATTTTGAATTATATGGAACTTGTGAATCTTGTCTCATGGGTAAAATGACCAAGACTCCATTTACTGGATATGAAAAAAGGCGAGTGATATTTTGAACCTTATACATACTGATGTTTGTGGTCCATTATTGACTCAAGCCAGAGATGGATATTCCTACTTCATCATATTTACTGATGATATATCTAGATTTGGATATGTGTATTTAATGAAATACAAATTTGAAGTCTTTGACAAGTTTAAAGAGTATCAAAGAATGGTTGAGCAACAAACTAGTAAAAGTATTAAAGCTTTTTTCGATCTGATCGAGGAGGAGAATATTTGACTAGTGAATTTTTTGATCATTTAAAATAAAATGATATTCTCTCTCAGTGGATATCTCTTTACACTCCATAATTAAATAGTATTGCAGAAAGGAGGAATCACACATTATTAGATATGGTGCGGTTCATGATGTGTTTCACAGATCTTTCGATCTTCTTTTAGGGATATGCTCTCGAGGCCGTAGCGTATGTTTTGAACAAAGTATCATCCAAGTCTGTCTCTAACACTCCATATGAGATATGAAAAGAGAAGAGACCCAGTCTTAAATATCTTAAGATTTGGGGTTGTCCTGCTTATGTGAAAAATATTGATGGACATGAGCTTAGTACTAGATCAGAAAATACAAGTTTGTGGGTTATCCCAAGGAGAGTATGGAAAACTACTTCTACTACCCTACTCAACAAAAGGTGTTTGTTGGTAGGCATATCATTTTCTTGAAGAAAGAGTTCATCCAAGAAAGAGGCAGTGAGAGGTCTGTTGAACTTGAAGAAGTTCAAAACCTAGAACCTATCCAGAATTCACAAGCTGATTCTTAACCAGATATATCCATTGTTGAGGCATAGCCACTACACACACCTCCTCTCGGAAGGTCAAGCAAAGTGCGTAATGTATCACTCAGGTATAGATTTATCATTGAGAATGACAACACATCTCACATCATTGAGAATGATGATCCTACAACCTATTCAGAAGCTGTCATGAGTAGTGACTCTAACAAATGGTTCAATGCCATGAAATCCAAAATAGACTTCATGTATATCAACCAAGTTTGGACTTTGGTTGATGCGCTTGAGAGTGTGACCCCAATAGGCTGCAAATGGGTCTTCAAGAAGAAGTTTAGAGCAAATGGCCAGGCAGAGACCTATAAGGCCAGGTTGGTGGCAAAAAATTTTAGATAAAAATAAGGTGTTGATTATGAAGAAACCTTTTTATCTGTAGTCATGCTCAAGTCTATTCGGATTATGCTTGCTATTGCTGCATACCATGACTATGAGATCTAATAGATAGATGTCAAGACTATCTTTTTCAATAAAAATTTTGAGAAAAAAGTCTATATAACTCAGCCAAAGAGATTTGTCTCTAGTGGAAAAGCAATCAAATATGTAAGCTGAATAGATCCATTTATAGATTAAAGAAACATTAAGGAGATGGAACATCCATTTTGATGAGACAATCAAATCGTTTGGCTTTATCAAAAATATGGATAAACCTTGTGTATACAAGAAGACTAGTGGGAGTACTGTTGTCTTCTTAGTCTTGTATGTAGATGACATACTACTCATTGAGAATAATATCCCTATATTGCAATCGATCAAGACATGGCTATTACAAAAATTTTTCATGAAAGACTTGGGTGAAGCATCCTATATACTTGATATAAAGATCTATAGGGTTAGATCAAAGAGGATGCTTGGCTTGTCCCAGTTTAGGTATATAGACCTGGTATTGAAGAGGTTCAACATGGAGGGCAGTAAAAGAGGTTACTTATCCATGGGTCATGGCATATAACTCTCTAAGAAGATGTCTCCTAAGACATCTGAAGAGAGAAATAGAATGAGTTCTATTCTTTATGCTTCGACTGTAGGATCAATAATGTATGCTATGCTGTGTACCAAGTCTGATGTGGCTTATGCCTTAGGCATTGTAAGTAGATTTCAGGTAGATCTCGAGGAGGATCAATGAAAAACTGTGAAAAATAACTCAAGTATTTGAGAAGGACTGGAGATATTTTTCTCATATATGGTGGATCTGATTTAAAACTGAAAGGTTATACTGACTCTAGTTTTTCATCTGATCTGAATGATAGCAAATTCATATCTGGATATATATTCACCTTGTATGGTGGAGCAGTAAGTTGGAAGAGTTCCAAACAGCAAACTGTTGCTAACTCAGTCACTAAGGCTGAGTACATTGCTGCTTGTAAGGCTACTAAGAAGGCCGTCAAGATGAATAAGTTCATCTCATAATTGAATGTGGTTTCGAGGATTGAACAACCAGTGTCCCTTTATTGTGACAATACTGGGGTAGTTGTGAAGGAACCAGATCTAGGGTTTCAGGGTTAGATCTTGAAACTTTTTCAAGATCATACAGCGGAAGGCTAAAATAAATCAAAATTTATTTTTTAAAACTAGAGAATTCCTAGATCTAAGATCTTATTACATGATTATTACATAGCATTAAATTAGAAATTAAAATATATAAATATAGCATGAACTACATGTTGATCATATCAACATTTTCTATACCACATCTAATGTATGTATTAAACAATAGATCAGATCTATTACCTTGCAAGTTATATGCTCTAACCTCGCTGATCCGGGCTTGAGGATGATGTTGCAAGCCGCACACGCATCCTGCCTCTAGGAGTCGTCCACACGAGCCCACGAATCTCGATCAGAAGTCCTGCTTCAGGAAATCAGCACAATATGCTAGTACTGCACTGATCCTTCTTTGATGGTTGATCAGGTGCCTCCTTCTTCTTTATTTGGACTCTTCCAAAGATGGAAAGTAAAAGGAGGAGTTTCAGATCTGAGATGCTCTCAGAAAACTCAAGATGGAGGGAGGAAAGATATGAAAACAAAAAACCCTAGAAGAAGACCCTCTTCTTCTTCACATTTTTCTCTCTAGATACCCTAACTTGCATCTTTTATATCTTCATGACCCAAAGGTTTTTCTCTCTGATTTTTGGATGGCACAAAGGTATCTCAAATCTCTATATTTTCCTAAATGTTTACAAAAAAACTCATTTTATACAGAGAGATATGATAGAGTCCTTGTCTAGGTCAAATACCTAGTCAAGGCTTATCCAAACATGGCAAGTTAAGGGGCGCCCAACTCTTGAGCACCTCCTCCATATTTTCATGCATGGATTACTACAAAAGGGTGCACAATATGTACCCTAAAATCCATAAAAATGTCAAAAAAAATTTGGATAAATTCGGTGCAAAATTGAAAGAGTTTTGGATTTCTAAAACTCTATCTCATAGAATTCAAAATCCAAACTTATTCCTTTTTGATTTGATCCAAACCACCTTCCATGTAAGAAAGAAGAGAGGAAACCTTTTGTGAACATGGGAGAGACCTGGGAGAGGGCTTTTTTTACACAAAATAAGTGGAGATTGGCGTTGAATAAGAGAGAGGGCGTGGGGAAGGCTTATGTGGCGCAAGGTGGAATCCTAGTCTTACTAGGATTCTATCTTATGACTTGTTTTAATTTGGTTTCCCAAACCAAATCAAACCAAAATTAGATCAACCTAATTAAAATAGGTCTTAATCCAATTAAGAATCTAATTTAATTAGATTAAATTAGATTTAAATCTGATTTAATTTTCTAATCAAATTAGAAATTAGATTGACCCAAGTCCTAGTTGAACTAGGACTAGTTTTTCCTTGCATTTGGCTTATCCAATAAACCAATTGGACTTGATCCAATCAAGTCTAAACTAAATCTAATTAAATCATATTTAATTAGACTTAATCTCAGCCCATTGGCTTAATCAAATTAAGCCAATTAGCAATCGAATTGCTAATCGATCCTCCTGCAATACTTGCACTGGGTTAAATGTCAATCGTATTGATCATTTAACCCTAGAACGATTCTTAATTGTTGATCAACCATCCAATTGGATCATGAACTCTAAGGTGTGTGACCTCATAGGTCCAAACCTAAGCCGATAGCACAGAAATAAATTTCTGTACCAATCGAAGTGACCATCTAGCAATGGTACCCGACGATCGGATAGGTCGAATGTGTAGAACAACATCCTTAGAACCCATGCGGATATAGTTTTCATATAATTCATCCCCTTGACCAAAATGATCATAGGACACCCCAGAGTTCAACTGTCAACTCTGATTAGGTTGTCCTCATTGTATTTCAAAATATCAAATCCATCTGATGGATTACCCTGGCCAAGGTTTTGCTAAATTGAAATACAGCGACTCATTCTTCTCCAACTCTTGGAGTGGTCAATCCCATCTCGATCACACTCTGACTTTGCAAGTACTTGACTGTGCCCAGAAGCCTTCCGTCCCTGAATTAGAAATTCAGTTAGTCCAGTACCAAAGCATAGTGAGTTGCTTGCAAGTCACTGAGGCGATCTCAAGTCTAAGGGACACTTATATCTATATCCCATCAGAGACATTCTCGACAGCAGAATACTCTGGAGTTGGTCATGTTCAATGATGATGTACCCTTACATCTCACCTATATGCCATACCAGTGTCTCCACACTCCTTGGTTAAGAGGACAACCAACCCATATGGCCTACAGCGACCTATGCTCGATAGAAGCTGTCGTCCTTATTAACAGCTTATCATTTGGTCGTGAACAGTTTTAAGGACTAATCGATAAATCCTCTCTTTATCGAACTTAAATAGTCCTAAGGACTTCATCATAACAACGGAGTTCATTAGAAGATGAAAGCTTATGATGAAGATGCCAAATATATATTTTATTTATTAACAAATCAATTACAATACTTGGTTGCTCAACCGTCAACAGCTTGACGATTGACTTTTTGGGACACATTTTCCAACAACTCCCACTTGTCCTAAAGCCACTCGGCACAGAATCTAATACCGATCTTCGACTTGTGGTTGTCGAACTCCTTTATCGTCAGGGCTTTAGTGAAGGGGTCGGCTAGGTTCTCCTTTTCGTCGATCTTCTGAAGGTCGACGTCACCTCGATCCACGATCTCCCGGACCAGGTGGAAGCGGCGCAAGATGTGCTTCGTCCGTTGATGTGCTTTGGGTTCCTTCGCCTGAGCTATGGCACTAGTGCTGTCGCAGTAGAGCAGGACTGGACCATCGAGGGAGGGTGCTACTCCGAGCTCGTTGATGAATTTCCTCAGCCACACAGCTTCCTTCGCGGCATCTGATGCTGCAATGTACTCCGCTTCACAAACAGAGTCTACCATAGTATGCTGCTTGGAACTCTTCCAGTAGATGGCTCCACCATTCAGAGTAAAGATATAACCCGACACGCTCCTACTGTCATCATGGTCAGATTGGAAGCAGGAGTCTGTGAACCCCACAAGTTTCAGATCTGACTCACCATAAACCAACCATTGGTCCTTAGTATTTCTCAAATACTTAAGGATGGCTTTAACCACTTTCCAGTGATTTTCTCCAGGATCAGATTGGTATCTACTCACTACTCCTAGTGAGTATGCCACATCTGATCTTGTACATGTCATGGCGTACATGATAGATCCCACGGCTGAAGCATATGGGACTCTACTCATACGCTCTCTCTCTTCAGGAGTTGTCGGACAATCCTTCTTAGAGAGAGAAATTCCATGGCCTATCGGTAGATAGCCCTTCTTGGAATTCTCCATGCTGAACTTCTTTAGCACAGTATCTATGTACATGGACTGGGATAACCCAAGCATCCTTTTAGATCTATCCCTATAGATCTTCATCCCTAGGATGTAGGATACTTCACCCAAGTCCTTCATGGAGAACTGTGATAACAACCAAACTTTATTTCCTGTAGTGCGGGGATGTCATTCCCGATTAAGAGAATGTCATCCACGTACAAGACAAGGAATACCACAACTGGACCATTTGTCCATTTATAGATGCAGGGCTCTTCTCCATTCTTAATGAAGCCATACGTTTTGATCACCTTATCAAAATGCGTGTTCCAACTCCGAGAAGCTTGCTTCAGTCCATAAATGGATCTCTGAAGCTTGCACACCTTGGACTCATCTGTGGATGTAAACCCCTCAGGTTGTATCATATACACCTCTTCAGTCAACTCTCCATTCAGGAAAGCTGTCTTTACATCCATCTGCCAGATCTCATAATCCAGATGGGCAGCTATTGCAACCATTATCCGAATGGATTTGAGCATTGCCACAGGGGAAAACATCTCGTCATAGTCAATACCATAACGTTGACGATACCCCTTGGCGACCAGACGGGCTTTATAGGTCTCCACCTTTCTGTCTGCGTCCCTCTTCCTTTTGAAGACCCATTTACACCCAATGGGTTTAACCCCTTCAGGTGGGTCAACCAATGTCCATACATCGTTGACCTTCATGGACTCCATTTCGGATTTCATGGCTTCAAGCCATTTCTCGGAATCAGGTCTCTGCATTGCATCCATATAGGTGATCGGATCCTCATTATTCTCATCAAGTTCGATGGGATCACCATCCCGGATCAAGAAATCATAGTATCTGTCCGGCTGACACGATACTCTATCGGATCGCCTTAATGGTGCAGATATATTGGGCTCCGGATCTGATCTAATCATATCCGACTCAGGTTCAGCTATTGGTATTGGTCCTTCTACCTGTTGAACTTCATCAAGTTCAACCTTAGAGGCAACGGTTCCTTCACCAAGGAACTCCTTTTCTAAAAAGATTGCCTTAAGGCTGACGAACACCTTTTGTTCATCAGCATGGTAGAAAAAATATCTTTTTATCTCTTTGAGGTACCCTATGAATGAGCATTTGTCAGACCTAGATCCAAGTTTGTCTGTGACTAATCGTTTGACATAGGTCGGGCACCCCCAGACCCTAAGGTGTGAAAGTGCTGGCTTACGTCCCGTCCATATCTCATATGGAGTCTTAATTACAGACTTACTTGGAACCTTATTTAACAGATAACTGGCCGATTCGAGTGCATATCCCCAGAAGGATATCGGCAAGCTAGCAAAACCCATCATGGATCGGACCATGTCTAACAAAGTCCGATTCCTCCTTTCAGACACACCATTATGCTGTGGTGTTCCTGGAGGAGTCCATTGGGAGAGAATCCCATTCTCTCCTAGATATGTGAGAAATTTACTAGAAAGGTATTCTCCTCCTCGATCAGATCGAAGAGTTTTAATACTCTTCTCAGTTTGTTTTTCTACTTCACTTCGAAATTATTTGAATATTTCAAATGAATCCGACTTATGTTTTATCAGATAGATATATCTATATCGGGATAGGTCATCCATGAAAGTTATAAAGTAGAAATATCCACCTCTAGCACTGGTGCTCATGGGCCCACATACATCAGTATGTACTAGGCCCAAGAGCTCAGTAGCTCTCTCATCTTTTTCAGTAAAAGGTGACTTGATCATTTTACCAAGAAGATAAGACTCACAGGTTGGAAGTGATTCACAATCACTGACTTCGAGGATTCCCTCTTGAGTCAACCTGTTTATTCTGTTCTTGTTTATATGACCTAGCCTACTGTACCATAAGTAGATATCTGACACACTATCTAATCTAGGGTACTTGCCAGTAGAATAGACTCTTATCAGGCTTGATCTTTTTGGTCTGGCTCTGCACTGATGTCCTAGCCTGAACTTGCACCTTCTTCACTTTCTTCTTCTTGTTCTTCTTCTCTTTCTCAAAGGGTCGAGAACCAGAAGACAAACCTCCCACTGAGTTCACCGACTCCTTGAGGAGTTGGTGATCCTTCTCAAAGTTCTGAAGCAACCCCAGTAACCCATGGTAGTTTACTTCAGGCTTTATCGTTCTATATGAGTGAGGAATGGGAGATAAGACTTGGGCAGCGAGTTCAGTATTGCATCTTTCCCAAGCTGTTCATGCAAGGAAAAGTCGAGCTTGCTCAATCGTTCCATCAGCTCGATCATATACAATACATGATCAGTGATAGAGGCACCATCCCGCATTTTGGCGTTGAAGATGGCACAACTAGTCTTGTGCCTCTCCACGTCATCGGGTGTGCCAAAGGCATCCTCCAACACTTGAAGCATGTCCTTTGGCTGAGCCATCTCGAATCTGCGACTGAACTCGTCGCTCATGGCAGTCAGCATGATACAGCGCACCGTGATCCGATCACTGAGCCACTTCTGGTAAGTGTCTCTGACTGTTCCACATGCATTGACAGCTGACTCCTTAGGTGTAAGATCTATTATCACATATAGGATCCGTTCATGCTCCAGGACTATCTTCAACTTTCGGTACCAGCTACCGAAGTTGGGTCCCACCAACTTATCATTGTCCAACAATGATCGGAGCGATAGGGAAGTGGCCATATTTGCACAAAGGAGAACCATAATCTAATTAGTAATTGATTCATTAAACCTAAAGATTTGAACTTTAATCAAAAAGTTTCTCCCACTATTTTATTCGAATTGGTAGCCTTTACCTCCAATTCGAGGAATTTCCTTAATTCTTTAGTGGGTACTAGAATCCACTTAGACTGCACACAAGCTCAACTTTGGTTGGCCAACCCATGTACATCTAAGGGTAGGTTCATAACTAATTGTTTCTCTAAACAATTTCTAGTAATTTTAATTTTGCCCCAGAAACCTAATCAGTAGGCTTTGGCCTCCACTGTAAGGATCCGGTTAGGTCCAACCATTAACATGATCATACTTGGTGTATCTAACCAACGAATGATTAAGCCCAACTTTGGTTGGCTCACCTAACCACCATTAGAGAGACACTTCCAAGTCGTCATATGATGAGTGATAATTTCATTAGTCAACAAGCACCAGGCCTTTGGGTCTGCAATGATTATTGAGTTAATAGACTCATTATCAAACACCTTAATGGGAGGCTATGACTCAGTTATCTCCATAACTTTGTCATTTTAAGGACCTAATAATTTTAGAAGATTTAAATAATATAGAGGATGAGGTCAGATGAACCAGCTTATCATGATCCTCCCACTGGCTTCACCAAGTCAGCTTAAGGGAGACCATTAAAAGGGCTGGTCTAGGAGCACCTAAATCAGTCACACTGATTTACCTAGCTAACATGGGTCAGCTCGAATAGTCAAGTGATCTGATCAAAACATAATTTCACCAAGAGGCCAGGTAAGTTCGATCAGTGGGAGGGTCTACCAAAGCTTGCCTTAGACACCATCAGAAATGGCCAGGTAAGCGGGCTCCCAATTAAAAACCACCGATCTGGTTTACCTTAGACACCAACTGATTTAATTAGTTTTGATTAGATCAACCTAACAGTTCGTGCTAGACCGCTTAGCCAAGAATCAAGTCCATTTGGTTCTCGTTAAAGACATAGACTTGACCAACTACAACTATTGTAATTGATCTAGAGAATCCTTGACCTAATCTAAGACAACAATTGATTAGATTTAGTCAATTCTCTAATTAAGTCCATCTTTAATCTAACCATAGGTCTAACCCAATTAATGGACCTAATTTCCACTAACCCATTAACCCAATGTGTTATGATTTGTGTCTTAGGTTCTTCAATTCACAATCCTAGAACCTAATCAAACAACTTCTTAATTCTTAATTAAGTTTTGGGCTGAGGGTTGGGTTTGGCTTTTCAAAAAATAATTTTCATATATGTAAAATAATTTTACAATATGATTCTACCAACCATATTGCATGTTTGATTCATAATTAAGATACAAGTGAAATAAACATGAAACTACTTTAGATCTAATCTAAACAGGTTCATGTAATTGAAATAATTTCAACTTTAAACAATTTCTTTGCACAAAAATTATTTAACAAAGAGATTTTATTTCAGATTTAAACATCTTTTAAATCTAATAAATTATAAATTTAATCTAGATCATATCTAATAAATTTATGATTAAAGATAGATCTACATAAACTAGGACAACCTTTGCACTGTAAGGGGTAAACCTTACAGCAGGACAACCTTGCAGTTCGTGATTGATCTAAAATTTTAATTTCAGATTTAATAATTAGATTATAAATTAGATCTAATCTAAGAAATAATCTAAGCATGTATAAATAATCATGTAATAAAGAACCTGGCTCTGATACCAATTGAAGGAACCAGATCTAGGGTTTCAGGGTTAGATCTTGAAACTTTTTCAAGATCATACAGCGGAAGGCTAAAATAAATTAAAATTTATTTTTTAAAATCAAATAATCCCTAGATCTAAGATCCTATTACGTGATTATTACATAGTATTAAATCAGAAATTAAAATATATAAATATAGCATGAACTACATGTTGATCATATCAACATGTTTCTATACCACATCTAATGTATGTATTAAACAATAGATCAGATCTATTATCTTGCAAGTTAGATGCTCTAACCTCGCTGATCTGGGCTTGAAGATGATGTTGCAAGCCGCACACGCATCCGACCTCTAGGAGTCGTCCACACGAGCCCACGAATCTCGATCAGAAGTCCTGCTTCAGAAAATCAGCACAATATGCTAGTACTGCGCTGATCCTTCTTTGATGGTTGATCAGGTGCCTCCTTCTTCTTGATTTGGACTCTTCTAAAGATGGAAAGTAAAATAAGGAGTTTCAGATCTGAGATGCTCTCAAGAAACTCAAGATGGAGGGAGGAAAGATATGAAAACAAAAAACCCTAGAAGAAGACCCTCTTCTTCTTCACGTTTTTCTCTCTAGATACCCTAACTTGCATCTTTTATATCTCTACGACCCAAAGGTCTTTCTCTCTGATTTTTGGATGAAACAAAGGTCTCTCAAATCTATATCTTTTCCTAAAATTTCACAAAGAAACTCATTTTATACAGAGAGATATGATAGAGTCCTTGTCTATGTCAAATACCTAGTCAAGGCTTATCCAAACATGGCAAGTTAAGGGGCGCCCAACTCTTGAGCACCTCCTCCATATTTTTGTGTATGAATCATCAAAAAAGGGTACACAATATGTACCCTAAAATCTATAAAAATTTTAAAAAAAATTTGGATAAATTCGGTGCAAAATTAAAAGAGTTTTGGATTTCTAAAACTCTATCTCATAGAATTCGAAATCCAAACTTATTCCTTTTTGATTTGATCCAAACCACCTTCCATGTAAGAAAGAAGAGAGGAAACCTTTTATGAACGTGGGAGAGACCTGGGAGAGGGTTTTTGTTGCACAAAATAAGTGGAGATTGGCGTTGAATAAGAGAGAGGGCGTGGGGAAGGCTTATGTGGCGCAAGGTGGAATCCTAGTCTTACTAGGATTCTATTTTATGACTTGTTTTAATTTGGTTTTCCAAACTAAATCAAATCAAAATTAGATCAACCTAATTAAAATAGGTCTTAACCCAATTAAAAATCTAATTTAATCAGATTAAATTAGATTTAAATCTGATTTAATTTTCTAATCAAATTAGAAATTAGATTGACCCAAGTCCTAGTTGAACTAGGACTAGTTTTTCCTTGCATTTGGCTTATCCAATAAACCAATTGGACTTGATCCAATCAAGCCCAAATCAAATCTAATTAAATCATATTTAATTAGACTTAATCTCAGCCCATTGTCTTAATCAAATTAAGCCAATTAGCAATCGAATTGCTAATCGATCCTCCTGCAATACTTGCACTGGGTTAAATGTCAATCGTATTGATCATTTAACCCTAGAACGATTCTTAATTATTGATCAACCATCCGATCGGATTATGAACTCTAATGTGTGTGACCTCATAGGTCCAAACCTAAGCCGATAGCACAGAAATAAATTTCTGTACCAATCAAAGTGACCATCTAGCAATGGTACCCGACGACCGGATAGGTCGAATATGTAGAACAACATCCTTAGAACCCATGCGGATATAGTTTTCATATAATTCATCCCCTTGACCAAAATGATCATAGGACACCCCAGAGTTCAACTGTCAACTCTGATTAGGTTGTCCACATTGTATTTCAAAATATCAAATCCATCTGATGGATTACCCTGGCCAAGGTTTTGCTAAATTAAAATACAGCGACTCATTGTTCTCCAACTCTTGGAGTGGTCAATCCCATCTCGATCACACTCTGACTTCGCAAGTACTTGACTATGCCCAGAAGCCTTCCATCCCTGAATTAGAAATTCAGTTAATCCAGTACCAAAGCACAGTGAGTTGCTTGCAAGTCACTGAGGCAATCTCAAGTCTAAGGGACACTTATACCTATATCCCATCAGAGACATTCTCGACAGCAGAATACTCTGGAGTTGGTCACGTTCAATGATGATGTACCCTTACATCTCACCTGTATGCCATACCAGTGTCTCCACACTCCTTGATTAAGAGGACAACCAACCCTATGGCCTACAGCGACCTATGCTCGATAGAAGCTGTCATCCTTATTTACAGCTTATCATTTGGTCGTGAACAGTTTTAAGGACTAATCGATAAATCCTCTCTTTATCGAACTTAAATAGTCCTAAGAACTTCATCATAACAACGGAGTTCATTAGAAGATGAAAGCTTATGATGAAGATGCCAAATATATTTTATTTATTAACAAATCAATTACAATACTTGGTTGCTCAACCGTCAACAGCTTGACGATTGACTTTTTGGGACATATTTCCCAACAAGTTGCTCAAGCTAAGAAACTGAGATTTCATCATAAATCCAAAGACATCCTAAGACGATTCTACCTCATTCGAAAGATAGTCGAAAGACACGATATGATCATGGAGCGAGTTGATACCAAGAATAATATAGCAGACCCATTCATTAAGGTCTTGTCTTTGCAGCAGTTTGACCATCACCTTGATTGCATGGGCATCAAGTATAGAGACAATTGACTTTAGTGCAAGTGGGAGATTGAATGAATAATATTCTACAAGCCAATCGCATATGAGATACGATCGGATATTTTCTGTAATTTATCTTCCAAACTCATGCAATTGACATTGTTATTTAATAAAATAGGCTTTTCAATTCATTATATATTGCATCTTATTTTTAAGATTATAATGAACCCTATAGGTCTGGGCAATAGTTTTAAGACTGTGATGAGATCAGCTAGTAAGATCTAAATCTTTGATAGTCATGACCTAAAATATTTTCAATCATTGGTTCATTGAGTCGGAGATCAATGATACCGACAAGACTGGCACGTCCTATGTATGCTTAGTGATGAGGGTGGTTGATCTCACAACCACTTATGTGGTGACACTACTACAAAGATGTGAGTGCTCATTAAAGAATGAGTTCACTAAATAAACCTATGAGAGAATATCTGATGGAGTCTTATTTATATGTCAGCTGATTATTCTCTAGTGGGAGTTGTGTAAGTGATTCTTTGACCTGAGATCACTATGGTACCTTGTGTATATGAATCCATATTTTGGTTCACTTTCTAACTTGATTTTTTGATCCTTGTGCGAGGTGTTCTGAATATAGAGGAGTGTACATGGAGGTTGTAAGTAATCAATAAGAGATCAGTCACTCCTAATAAGGAGAGCGAACATCCTATGTGATCTCATAGGTTGATGATTCTAAAAATCTTTGGCCAAAGTAAGATGATAATTAGAAAGAGATTTCTAATGTATCATCAACTGAATCATCACCTTCTAATCGAGATATATTTAGATAAGCAATTGGGTTTGATATAATTGCATACCCATAGCTCATCTGGGATGTTGTTTGACTGAAAGATTGAATTGCACGGTAACTTACCATTGAAGGATATTTTGATAATTTTTATCAAAATTTATTTCTTTCAGATAGTCATGACATGTTGCTAGACGTCAATGTTGACTTGTGAACTCATCAAAATTAAATGAGTTTAATTCAAAAATTAATTAGAAAGAGTTCTAGTTAATTGGGAGTCTTGAGCTGACATAATCTGATCGGATTAAGGTTAGGTCAAGAGTCTGTGTCCACTGCTGGCTAGATTTAAAATCTAATGGATCACACACTTTAGAATTTAATCTTGATCTGATTTAATTAAGATTTAATATAAATCTTAGGGGTTAATTTGATATGCTAGCACATTGTGTTAACCCAAATTCTTAATTAGGTTAAGTTTCAAGTGCTTGAGCTAAACTAAATCTGTTGCCTTTGACCTGATTGGATTGGGTCTATTTTAATTGAACTCTTACCCAACATGGAAGAGCTTTAAGTGTGAAAGGAGACCTCCATGCCACCTAGGTTTCATGCCAAAAATTTATTGCCACCCACCCTTTTAGCATTAAGAAGTGGAAGAGTCCTTCTTCCTCAAGACTCTTAACCATCTCATCGATTTCCTCTGTTTCCTTAAATATCACATGCCAAAATTTAATAAGAGAATCATGGGGCATAGAAGAGGAGAAGTCCTTCTCTTATCACACACCAAAAGCCTTTGATTTTTCACAAAACTTAGCAAGTATCCCCTAGAGATGCCCCATATAAATAGATAAGGAAGGGATGTCAAGTGAACCAAGAGGCGCCATCCTAGGGTTTGATTTTTTTATGCATTAGAGCATAAAATCAAATCCTAGGTTGTGAGACTTTTAGAGAGAATTTTCTTGGTATGATCCTAGTGGTGAAATCGAAGGCAATTAAGTGTTGGTGCGATCGTTCTTCGAGTTCGAAGCCGACAATGTTCTTGTAAAGAAAAGGCTGCGACAGTGCATCAGTTGGAAAGGACCTTCACCAACTTTCATATGAATCACTATTGGAGAACTTCTATTTTGGAGTCTTATGGAGACACCTTCTTACCATACTACTTGTTGGAGAAAGTATAAGTTTCTATCTCTTTGCATGCTTGATTTTATTTTGTTCGACATCTATAAGATGATTCTAGGATTTGAGTTTTGGTTCGACAGTTTTAATTGTTAAATCTTTCGATATACATATTTAAAAATTTTTAAAATTTATATTCTACTGTATGACCAGAATCCAACACCAGCATGCTCCGAAGAGTTTGAAGAAAGAAAGAGAGGTCATCAACCATCTTCTCGACGAGTCTGCGTCAATCTACTGTAGATCTTTATTCTAGTTTATTTTATTTTATTATTTTTTTAATTTTTTGTAATTAAATTCTGTTTTTAATTAATGTAAAATTTATTTTTATACATTTTAAATTCTTGTTCTTTACTTTTATTATAAGTAGAAGCTAAGATCTAGATAATAGATCATAGTACCAAGTTTATTTTTTATACTTTTAATTTCTATTTTATGATTTAAATTACTTTCTCAATTTTTTTTCTTTTATAAAATTAAAAATTTTAAATCAATATTGTCTTCTCTATGAAATCAATCTGACTCATTGCTTTTTATGTATTTTTAATTTTTAAAAGTCAAATTAATTTAAACTAATAATTATGGTATCCTAACGATAATATCGCGATATATCAAATTTTGGTGCTGTTGTCAAGAAAGGCACGAACGCTAAGATTTTTTATTTCTTTGATTTCTTATGAATACAGCTTACTAATTTTTTTATTTTTTTTATAGAGAAAAAAAGAAAGAAAAAAAAGAAAGAAGAAGAAAAAAAAAGGAAAAAGAAGGTTTACAGTTTTACTTGATGAGATTAATCCTAACCCTAGATTTCTTTCTTTTTTTTAGCATTACTTACTTTCTTTTCAAATTAACTTAAAAAATAACCCACTTAAACCTAATCAAAATTTTATAACAATAGTAGAAACCCTAATTGCTTAGAGCATCCATCATTTAGATTTATTTTTGATGATTGCTGGAGACAAGGCGAGCCTCTCAAGTTTAATTAATTTCATGCATCTAATTTAGTTGCATAGAATCCCTTATTTGAAATTGGTTGTATATACTTATCTCAAATCAACTTAAGGACAACACCCATTAACAAGATAAGAAAGAAATTTCATCATCTTTCCTTAGCCCAAAAACAACCAATCTGCATTCCTCATTAACCCAAGTCTCTAAATTAAAATTAACTAGACATCAACCTGCAAGGAACTCAAGCTCAATAAGACAAGTGACCCTGAAAGTTGAACTAGATCGAGCCTAGTTGATCAATTAGCATCTAGAAAAGTAGTTCAGAGACTACATCCTGAAGGAAGGTGGTTATTTAATTAATTCAATTCACTGACCTAGCCAACTTAGTTGGTGTCTAAGAAAAGCAACGGAGCACCCCCACTAACCTTATACTTATCTAGCCAGTTGGTGTTGGGTTTCGGTGATGCAGCGGAATATAAATTTCAAACATTTTATATGCATTCAACAATTGAAAATAAGTTTAACAATTAAACTAGACTATCAGAATACAAAAGTCCGAAAAACACCTTGATGATTGCAATCAAATAACATAAGCATGTATAACAAGAAAAGATTAGAAGCCATATACCAATATGAAGATGATGATCTGATAATTTTGAGATCTCCACAAGACTCTAAAATAGAAGTCCTCCAATGGTGATCCATACGGGACTGATCAGGGCCTTTTTCAATTCAACGTAGTGCTGCAGCTTTCTTCGCAAGGTCGCTACCGATCGTCCTTCGTAAGAACGGATTGCACCATAGCTTATATGCCTTCAAGACCTCCACTAAGACCACTATAGAAATCTTTCCTTACAATTACTCACCATATAAAATTAGATTAAATATTCAACACTTGAACAATCTGATTTTAGGACGCGCATCACATACTTTCCTTTTTCTCTTCTTCCCTTCATTTTTATTTTTCTTTCTCCCTTTCCTTATCTTTTTTCTAGACTTTTCCTCTCTTTTTTCTCTCATTTTCATGCCTATCCTCAACCCAATTAGGATGTGAAACCTAGGTGTAGTGCCCCCTTTAAATAGGTAACAAAGGGGCGCTATCCATTTCCAAGGGATGCCAACTTTTGGCGTCCCACTTTCCTCACGCGGTGAATTAAATCACCACATAAATAAATGGCATGGAGAAGTTTAGGAGCAGAAGGACTCTTCCTTCTCTTAATACCATAATACTAAGCGTATAAGAATTAAGAGACAAGGGAGAAAAAAAATATTTGGCGCATAAAATCCCACGCAACATCCCCTAGACTTCCACAAAGAATAAATTCTTCATATGGAAGTTTTTGGATGTGGAAGAGCCTTCAAGCAAAAGGACTCCACTTTTATGCCAACACATCCCCAAGAGCCATCAGATGGTGCGTGGAGTAAAGGAAATGCATGAAAAAATAAAAGAAAATTAAGAGTCTTCATTAAGAAGGACTCTTCCTTCTTAACACTAAAAGTGTGCCGCCATTTATTCTTTGGCATGGAAAATTGGCGTGGAGGAGGTGGATCACATATGGAACACTTCCATAAAATCCAGATCAGCCACCTAACAATTAGATGGTTCAAATCCAATCACATTAGGTCAAGGCAACAAGATAAGGGTTAGCTCAAACACCTTTACACTGAACCCAATTGGAAACTTGGGCTAATTTATGTGCTAGCAATTTAATTAATCTATTAGATTTATAATAAATCCAAATAGATTTGACCAAGATCAAATTCCCATTGTGTGTAACCCATTGGATTTCAAATCTAGCCAGCAGTGGACCCAGACTCTTGATGCAATCCTAATCTGATTAGATTAGGTCAGCTCAAGAGTCCCAATCAACTAGGACTATTCTTAATTAATTCTCAAATTAAACTCTTTTAATTTTGATGAGTCCATAAGTCAAAATTGATGTCTAGTAATGTGTCATAACTATCTAGAAGATTTAAAATTTGATGAAAATATCAAAATTATCCTTCCATGATGAGTTACCGTGCAATTCAATCCTTCGATCATACAACATCCCAGATAAACCATGAGCATAGAATCATGTCAAGCCCAAATATTTATCCATATGTATCTTGATCCAATGATGATGATGACTCACTTGATGAACTAGTAGAAACTTTTTTTACTGTTCATCCCTACTCTGACCAGAAACTCTCAGAGTCATCATCCTATGAGATCACATAGGATATCCTCTCCTCCTACAAGAAGTGACTGATTCCTTGTTGACCACTCATAACCTCCATGCATACTTCACCATACCCAGAATATCTCACACACATCTCAAAGTGGCATGCTAGGGAATAAACCAAAATAAGGATCCATATATATAAGGTACCATGGTGATCTCAATCGAAAGATCACATGCACCACTCCCACTGGAGAATCATCTATCGACATATTGTAAGGCTCCATCAGATATTCTTTCTGTGGATCAGTTCAGTGAACTCATTCTCTAATGAACACCTACATCCTTGTATTAGTGTCACCACACAAGTGATTGTGAGATCAACCACCCTCTCCATCGAGCATACATAGGATGTATCAGTCTTATCGACATCATCGATCTCTGACTCGATGATCCATTGATCGAGAATATTTTAGATTGGGGCTATCAAGATTTTAGATCTCACTAGTATGATCTCATCATGGTCCTAAAATTATTACCCTATTCTATGAAGTTTATCATAATCATAAAATTATATATGATACAGCAAATGATAAAACACAATACCTCATGAATAAAATAACTAATGTCATACAAATGAGTGTGAAGAAATCATAGAAAAGTCTCTTCACATCACCCATGCAATTGATTTGTAGAGCACTATTCTTTCAATCTCTCACTTGCACTAAACCCAATCACCCCTGTACCTGATGTCTATGCAATCAGGATGGCGAATACACTGCTGCTGTGTTAAGGCTTAGTGAACTGGTCCATTATACTATTCTTAATATCAACTTATTTTATGATCTAATCATAAATGAGGTGAAAGTGCCATAGGATATATGTGGGTACCTAGTCAGGCCACACCCAACTTAGTGATGAACCCTTCATCAGGCGACTTTCCTTAGCAATCTTTTGACAGCAATTAACTGAGTCAAACACAGTTTGCTATTTGAAATTTTTCTAATTCACTGCTCCTCTAGTACTTCTCAAGTACTTTGAGAATATTTTTCACAATTTTCAAAAATCTTATCATGGATCTACCTGAAATCAATAATTATGCACAAGGCATAAACCACATCAGGCTTGGTACAGTAAATATATGGGTAAGTAAACTCTTTTACACCTATTCATATTGAATCCCTTCAACATAAAATCTATGTACCTAGATCGAGACAAGCCGAACATATACTTACATCTATCCCTATATATGCCAATTATATTGGATGCTACACCCATATTTTTTTATGAAAATTTTTGTGATAAGCATGTTATTGACTGAGTACAATATCGGGACTACCTTTCTAATATACTGTATGTCATTCACATACAATTATCAAGAAGTTAGTGGGACTCCCACTTATCTTCTCGCACACACATAGTTCATCCATATTTGATAAAATCAAACATTTTGACTATCTCATCAAAAATAGAAGTACCGACTCCTCAATGCCTACTTTAATCCATAAATGGATTTGTCCTTCCACTAGAGACAAACTCTCTAGATGGTGTATGGCAATAGTAAGCACAAATCCAAATTGACATTCCTATTAGCGATCTATTGGGTCATACCCATAGGTGCTTCAACCATAGTCCTTACTTAGTTTACTTATAGAGAGTTCATTTCGGATTTCATAGTTTCAAGCCATCTGTCAAAGTCTCTACTTATGACTATTTTCGAATAAGTCAAGAAAATATCATTCACAATGATGTATGGTATATTGTCATTCTCAATGACAAACCCATAATTTGAGTGGTACATTACACACTCAGATTGACCTTCAGTGAGGAGGTGTGTTTCATGGTTGTGCCTCATCAATGGGCATATCTGATTGAGGATCAACTTGTAGACACTCCACATGTAATTATAGGATAGTTCATAAGTCTTGAACTTCTCAAGTTCAATTATCCTCCTACTGTCCGCTTCTTAGAAAAATTTTCTTTTCCAAAAAGTGGCATACCTACTGATAAAATACCTTGTTATTCAGTAGGGTGGTAGAAGTAGTATCATATACTATTCTTTAGGATAACCTATAAACTTATACAAATCTGATCTAGCACAAAACTTATGTACATCAATACTTTTCACATAAGCTGGACAACCTACCTCTTTCAATTTTTCATATCCCATATGGAATGCTAGTAACAGATTATGATAGTATCTAATTTAAAACACATACAGCAATTTCTAGGGGATATCTCCAGAATGAGATTTGTGAAACAAATTAGAGAATACACCAAATCTCATATGAAGTGTCCATCTTTGGATCGAGATATTATTAGCCTTTGAATATCTATATGTTCAAGACCTAATATCTTGCTCGCCTTTTCTCATGTCCAGTAAATGGGATCTTGGTCATTTTATCCATGAGACAAGATTTATAAGTTCTATATGATTTAAAATCATACAGATAAAGAACTCTTCTTTGTATTACTTGTTTATCTTTGACTCACAAAAATGGCCAAGTTGGTAGTGCCAGAGATATGTAACCATCACATATTCTTTTCTTGTTCTCATCAACATAAAGAATAATATTATTGAGTGACAGAAATATAAGACCATTATCATAAATCCATAGCTATAAAATTTACCAGAAGGAAAGTAACTTTTACTCTTTACATTAATTTTAATACCATGTTACAATGACAAAGAAATTGAAATAATGTTTCTGATAAATTTAAGTATATAACAATGGTCAATTAGTTTCTAAACCTTACTAGAATATTACATAGGTTGTTGCAGCCTTAGTATGAATGGACTATCCATCAGTGCCAAAAAATATGTAGTCACCTCTCTTCAGCTTTATAGGTCCAACAATACTTTACATAAATGGAACCTGTATAAGGTATCTCATACCTAAAATTCTAAAGCCGAAACACTCAATGATAAATTAGTTTGTATCATATACAAACCATTAGTAGATGCAACTTTTACATCCTGCTACTGCTTCATACTTGCAAGACAACTCTTGCAATATATCTCTAATGCTCATCATTACTATAATGAAAATAGATACTCATGGCGAAGATAATCTTCACATTTCTTCTCTTGGGAGATACTAAAGAAGGAACTTGAGAGAGTTAGTAGGATTGAATCCTGAATTAACTCACCATCCATGATATTGACTTAATCACATGATTAAATTAATCAAGATGCATATGACAGTCATACTATCACCCCACCATATCTCATATGTGATTTTTTTTCTTCTTTATAGTATCAACTCCGATCAAAATGGGATCAGGAGAATAGGAGACTATCACCTATATGAGAACTATTCTCAGGTTCCTCAATCAGTCTATAAAGTTCGATCAAATTAAAAACATCAAAAATACCATACAGTGATAGTGAAGATGCAGATGAATATAAGAACATAAAAAGACTACTCATGATGACATACATAATTTAGATGAGATTTTTATCTAAATGTGTCTCCTACATTTTTAGCGAATTTCATAGCCCTCAAGTATGAAAATTGAAGAAATCTATCATCAAGTTTTTTAGTAGGGTTGAGATCCTAATTCCTCATAAAAAATCTTATGGATAGCACAACAAGCTCCTATGAGTTCAAGGATCGGTAACTCTTTACTAATTGCATCTCATACAACTCTAAACATAATTTTTGCCTCTAAAATACTTATAGCCTTGTAGATGGCACAACAAACTATAGTATCTTAATCAAATCATACCCTTCAATCTTATATGGTCATATCTGAATAATACTATCCTTGTGAATAGCACAACAAGACAACACTACCAGAATATGCCATAAGCATCACTTAGTCAATATTATATCAATCCCTATAGCAAACTTTGTGGATAGCACAACAAACTCACTATAGTTTTTGACATACTCTATTGACTTAGTATGAGCTAAGTACCATTAGCTTCATTATGCATCAAGATAGTATTAAATCAGTCTCCACAGTAAGCCTTGTGGATAGCACATCAAGCCTACTATGGTTCTTGACATAATACTAGCTTAGTATGAAGGAAGACATAGGTAGTGTTCTTAACACTTTGCCATTATGACTTAATATAATTTAAACAAGGGACTTAGGTCTCATGCACATCTAAAACATATATATATAAATACATCTTATATAATTTTAATTCTAACTACCAGCATATAAGAGCATAAAAAGAAAATCTAATGGTTATGAACTTTTAAAAAATCATCCAAGCCATAAAATGATTTATGGGTCGAACCCTAGGTGTATTCTAGATTGAGCCATCTCATGGTCAATCTTAATATTCCTCTGCTCTCCAAATGTCTGGTAGTCTAGTCTTCATTTCCATGAAGACTTTCATGAATGCTCAATCTTTATCTGAAAATAGAAAGAAATAATTTTTATCTACTCTCAAATAATTTTTTTTCTATAATTTTATATCAATATATAAAAGTCCTAATCAACAGTTAGAAATATACAAAAGAAAGCTATGGCTGATAATACAATACATCAGGGGCACCCAGTCTCTTATTGCAACTCTTGCAAATGCATTTATATAATCAACTAACATAAAAGTATTCATGCATACATCTATCACATGGATGTACCATAGTCCATAACGACTCAACATACATTTTATAATAATTATAAAACATGATAATTAATATCTCATATTATCTAAATTGTGATATCATTCATACACATGTCAATGGAGATGTTTAAATATTTGAACATAAGGCCCATCTAGGCTTTTTAATTCGGGTTCAACACTTGACCCAATTTTAATTTTAAGTCAATCATCTGTCATCCTTTTAAGATGAATTGATCAATTCTTAAGTTAACCTAAATCAATTAGATTAGCAAAGATTCGATCAATCATGACTCAAATCCTAATCAAATTAAGTCAATGACAATTTGATCAACCTAAATTAAACATAATTTTTAATCAAATTAGAACTATAAATTTAATTTAATCTATAATTATTAATTCTAATCACATTAGACCAATGAATTATAGTTAAACAAATCCATCGGCAAAAATCCTAATCTATGTCTAATGCATCCTTTTCATGATCAATTTTTTTCAGCTCCGCACATACCTTGGACAATAACCAAGATGGAAGATCCATAATGGTGAGTGCCCAATAGCATGGTGGTCGACCCTTGGATCTTAGGTAAATGCATCAAATGCAAAAATCCTAAGTCTTGGTAATGTACATCATATCATTTCAAGGCTTCGCGCATCACATGCACTGGATTTACAATTCCATCAATAATTAGATCATGGGATCTAACTTAAACTTGTCTCATAAGTCTAAATATCATGAAAACTCATATCCAAGTTTGATCATGGATTGATAATATTTTATCATTAACAAAAATACATCAAGAACACCAATTAAACATCAATCAGAAAATCTAATTTTGACATAATTTGAACTGGATCTAATCCATATCACAATAATAACATAAAATTTGATTGAATCAATCAAGGATGGCTCTGATACCACTGTTGAATTTCAATGATTCAGTGAAATATAAATTTTAAAAATTTTTATATGCATTCAATAATTGAAAACAAGTTTAACAATTAAACTAGACTATCAGAACACAAAAGTCCTAGAAACACCTTGATGATTGCAATCAAATAATATAAGCATGTATAACAAGAAAAGATTAAAAGCCATATACCAATATGAAGACGATGATTTGGTAATTTTGAGATCTCCACAAGACTCCAAAGTAGAAGTCCTTTAACGATGATCCACACGGGACTGATCAAAGCCCTTTCCAATTCAACATAGTGCTGCAGCCTTCTTTGCAAGTTCGCTGCCAATCATCCTTCGCAAGAATGGATTGCACCACAGCTTGTATGCCTTCGAGATCTCTACTAGGACCACTATAAGAACTTTTTCTTATAATTACTCACCATATAAAATTAGATTAAATATTCAACACTTAAACAATCTGATTTTAGGACAAGCATCACATGCTTTCCTTTTTCTCTTCCTCCCTTCCTTTCTATTTTTCTTTCTCCCTTTTCCTTGTCTATTTTCTAGACTTTTCCTTTCTTTTTCCTCTCATTTTCATGCCTATCCTCAGCCCAATTGGGATGTGGAACCTAGGTGTAGCGCCCCCTTTAAATAGGTAACAAAGGGGCGCTATCCATTTCCAAGGGATGCCAACTTTTAGCGTCCCGCTTTCCTCACGCAGTGAATTAAATCACCACACAAATAAATGGCATGGGGAAGTTTAGGAGCAGAAGGACTCTTCCTTCTCTTGATCCCATAATACTAGGCGTGTAAGAATTAAGAGACAAGGGAGAAGAAAAAATGTTTGGCACATAAAATCCCACGCGACATCCCCTAGACTTCCATAAAGAATAAATTTTTCATATGGAATTTTTTGGGTGTGGAAGAGCCTTCAAGCAGAAGGACTCTACTTCTGTGCCAATACATCCCCAAGAGCCATCAGATGGCACATGGAGTAAAGGGAATGTGTGAAAAAATAAAAGGAAATTAAGAGTCTTCGCTAAGGACTCTTCCTTCTTAACGCTAAAAGTGTGGCACCATTAATTCTTTGGCATGGAAAATTGGTGTGGAGGAGGTGGATCACATATGAAACACTTTCATAAAATCTAGATCAGCCACCTAATAATTAGATGGTTCAAACCCAATCACATTAGGTCAAGACAACAAGATAAAGGTTAGCACAAATACCTTTGCACTAAACCCAATTGGGGACTTGGGCTAATTCATGTGTTAGCAATTTAATTAACCTATTAGATTTATAATAAAGCTAAATAGATTAGATCAAGATCAAATTTTTATTGTGTGTGATTTATTGGGTTTCAAATCTAGCCAGCAGTGGACCCAGACTCTCGATGTAACCCGAATCCGATTAGATTAAGTCAGCTCAAGTGTCCCAATCAACTAGGACTCTTCCTAATTAATTCTTGAATTAAACTCTTTTAATTCTGATGAGTCTCCAAGTCAAGATTGACATCTAGCAATGTGTCATAACTACCTAAAAAATTTAAAATTTGATAGGAATACCAAAATTACCCTTCCATAGCAAGTTACCATGCAATTCAATCCTTCGATCACCCAACATCCCAAACAGGCCATGAGCATAGAATCATGTCATGCCCAAATACCTATCCATATGTATCTCGATCCAATGATGATGATGACTCAGTTGATGAACCAATAAAAATTTTTTCTACTATTCATCCTTTCTCTGACCAGAGACTTTCAGAGTCATCATCCTATGAGATCACATAGGATGTTCTCTCCTCCTATAAGGAGTGACCGATATCTTGTTGATCACTCATAACCTCCATGCATACTTCACCATATCCAGAATATCCCACACACATCTCAAAGTGGCATGCTAGAAAATAAATCAAAGTAAGGATCCATGTACACAAGGTACCATAGTGATCTCAGGTCAAAAGATTACATGCACCACTCCCACTGGAGAACCATCTGTCGACATACTGTAAGGTTCCATTAGATATTTTTTCTATGGATCAGTTCAGTGAACTCATTCTCTAATGAGCACCTACATCCTTGTATTAGTATCACCACACAAGTAATTGTGAGATCAACCACCCTCTCCGTCGAGCATACATAGGATGTACCAATCCTACCGGCATCATCAATCCTCGACTCGATGATCCATTGACTGAAAATATTTTAGATTGGGGCTATCAAGATTTTAGGTCTCACTGGCATGATCTCATCATGGCCCTAAAATTATTGCCCTAATCTATGGAGTTTATTATAATCATAAAATTATATATGATGCGGCAAATGATAAAACACAATACCTCATAAATAAAATAACTAATATCATGCAAATGAGCAGGAAAAAATCACAGAAAAGTTCCTTCGCATCACTCATGCAAGTGGCTTGTAGGGCACTATTCTTTCAGTTGGTTGGTTAGATTTATACTTGGAGTGCTTGACGGTGTATTTGGAATAGTTAGGAGCTATCTAGATTTAAGATAACCTTACGATAGAGAGTACACTTTATGCTAACTTGATTGCAATTAATATTTAACTACAACTAATTCTTCTCATCTATCATCTTTAGGTCTTGGACTCTCTTAGGATTCTCATATTTAGAACTTCTCTCTTTGTTTCTCTTCTCTTCTTCTTTCTCTCTCTCTCTTTCTTTAAAAAAAATCTGAACCACACATACAGGGTTTGTACTAATATATGCACGGTAGAAGATCTCTTTTTCCTGACCTAGTTGAATCTAATCCTAAAATTGAATGACTGATCCACATTAAACCTAACAATCAAATGGTTGAAAATTCTGAAGAATCACCTAGGCAGATAAAGGAATACTTTATTTCTTCTATCTATAACCGATCGACTTGTATCCACTTATCTGATATTCATGCAAGCCATTATGAGATCAAGTCGACCACAATCCAGATGCTCCCATCTTTTTATGAAAACACCAATGAAGATCCTTACAAGCATCCAGATGAGTTCTTAAAAATATGTTCTACTGTAAAAATCCTAAACTTTACTGATGATGGACTTAGACGAACCCTATTCTCCTTCTCACTTAAGGATAAAGCCAAGTACTAGCTTGGCATAACAGGGAGATCAATCCAAACTTGGGCTGAAATGCAGCATGAGTTTCTTAAGAAATTCTATCCCATAGGTCAAACCAACACCATGAGGTGAGCCATCATTGGATTTGCTCAGCTTTCAGAAGAACAAATTCACGAGTCATGGGAGAGACTTAAGAAACTTCTTAGAAAATACCCATACCATGGTCTATCTAAGTGGCAAATTATTCAAGCTTTCTATAAGGGTTTAGATAACCAATATAGACAGATGGTTGATACATCTTATGGAGGTGCATTCATGAGTAAGAGTGAAGATGGAGCCTATGCCCTGTTTGAGACTTTGAGTGAGAACTCGATCAATCATGTTTTACTATCTTTTTATGAAAGGTCGATTCCTCATCAAAAATGAATAAGAATCTTTGAGATCAAATATTCAGACTCTAGTTCTAAGACTGACTTGAATTTAATAGCTCAAAAATTAAATAAAGTCGACCTTCTTGCCCAGAAGTTAGATCAAGTCGTAGTCCTAGATCAACAATTTCCTTCATAATACACATCACCTTCTACTTATCAAGAGATTTGTTCTATCTATGCTAGCCCAGTCCATCATGTGAGTAAATATTCCACGATTGTACAGTTTTTATCTTTCATCCAAGAATAAGTCCAAGCTGCACAAGGCTACTCCAAACTGGTTAATGATCCATTCGTAAATATATATAATCCAGATTGGAGAAACCACCCCAATTTTTCTTGAAAACTCCAACAGACTCAGGCTCGGATCTAATTTTCTTTTTTGCATAAAACTTTCAAAATAGGCCCCAATATCAAAATTATACCTATAATAGAGGTCATCCTAGTTAGGTGACCCAACCACCATATTATAATTAGCCATTATACCCACCTCCTCAATAGACCAATCTAGCCGACGATAGGTTTACTCAACTTCATCAACTAATTATGATCCAACGATAATCCATCATCAGGTTAGAAGCATAAATAGGATAGTTAGCTGAGTCCACCATGAGAAGAGAATTAGATAAATTATCGAGCCAACTGATACCAAATCCCAGGGACAACCCACCCAATATCCACCAACCACCTAGACTTAGTCATCAATCCAATATCCCACTTAAGAATTCTCAATTTGAGAATGCTAAAGTAATTTTTGAGCTTAGAAGTGGTAGGACTCTTAAGGACCTATACTAAGATTAAGTAAGAGAGACTAGTACTGATGCTAGCCAAAATATGCATATAGAAGAAAAAATTAGTATTGAGACTAACCACATAGAAGAACCTGAGTCTGAAATTGGTACTGATGCTGATTCTAATCTGAGTGAGAAAGATAAAAGAAAGAAGAAAGTGGATGAGTTACCCTAGATATATAAACCTAAAGTCCTATTTCCTTCAACCATAGAAGTCAGTTCTTTTCACAAAAAGTAAGGAGCACGCAATGAATCAAGTGACACCCTTCTGATACCCATTGCATTAAACTCAACTCCTAATCTAAAAACTCAATTTATGAGTATTTTAAAAGAATAAATAAAAGAAAATCTCAGCAAACAAGTATCTGTGAATGGATTTGTAAATTATCTTCTTAAAATGAGAAAGATAAAACTGATAAAGAATGGGGTCGTGAACTACTTTCTAGAGTTGGCAATAAAATATTAAAATTTATCAATAAAGGGATAATAAGTCATCTTTTTGAGATTAGCAATCTAAAATTATTGAAATTTATTGATCCAATATTTAACACAAAATAGAGAGAATCAACATAGTCTGATTGAAGACTTTAAACTTAGCACTCCTATGAGGCAACCTAGATCCTTGCATTTTACTTTTATTTTTTTTTTTTATTTATTTAGGAACTCGATTCGTATTTGACTGAAGATGGTAAACTTAACACTTGTTGAAAGACAACCCAATATTTATTTTTCTTATATTTATAAAAAAAAATTACAACCTTTATATTGATGATGAGCTCCTCTTCTCAAGTTGTTTCTCTCCTTATATATTTCATTCTCATGGTTTGAATTTATTTCTTTCATTTATTTATACCATTATGGATAATGATATTTAAGTTGGGGGTATAAAAAATCTATTAAAATTTTGGAAAAAAATTTTGAAAAAATTTTTTAAAAAAATTTGAAAATATTTTGAAAATTCTTTTGAAAACTTTTTGTAAAAATTTTTTTAACTTTAAAAAAAATTCTTATAAACCATGTGTCAAGAAAAAAATTTTTGAGCAAAATAGACTAGAAAAAATGATAAAGTTAGAGAGTATTTGCTAATGATTGTAGTGAGTCAAGGAGTAGACTAGTTGATTAGACTTTTAGTAGCCTACTTAGGTTATCTAAAGATTATCAGCACTTTCAATTACACATATACACTGATGAGGCAAAATACGTATTAATTATAAGGCCAAATGAGGATTCAATTATCACTTAAAATAGGTGATTGATATACATCCCAATTAAAGAAACTTAAATTTAAGGAAAGAGCTATCTGTCTGAAATAAAAGTGCAAAATACAGAGTATATGTGGATTTTTCTAAGCTTAGTAACTGAGTCTCTATACCTAAGTCAAGTGTGGAGGTTCGCATCAAATGGTGAAGGAAAGGCCAGGACTACTTCAAAAAAGAAAGAAAAAAAAAACAAGTAGTGTAAAAGCTACCTGAGTTCATGAGCTTAGTTTAGGGGTGTATAGAAAATTAATCAAAATAGAGGATAAGAGAAGATACATTTGTCCTTTACAAACTAGCACCCAAATGCTTAGTTAGTCATTACAAACACGTGTTATAAATCTTTAGATATATTGTAAGAAAGTTTCTGATTGTACTGACTATGAATTTTGCTTCTGAAACTCAATATTTAGTAAACACTTGCTAAACTTTTTGACTTTCAATCCTAAATCTATTTTTGTAAAGGAGAATCTTAATGAAATATGATAATAAATCAATACTTATATTGCATTGCTAAAGTACTAGCAATAAATAAGTTGGGGGGTGTAATAAGTCATCTATTTGTACATTTATTTTAAGTATTTTAGGTGATTAATGGTGCTAACATCTTCTGAAAATCTTAATTTTATAACTAAATTAGACTTTCTTGCAAAAATAAATAATTTTAAAAAATATGAAATTAGAGCATATTTATGAAAAATAGATGTCAAACTGACTGATCAATCTAAGCATCAAAATAATTTTACATTCATTAAAAAGTTTAATGAGAAATTTAATTTATTTCTTTTTATTTGATAGGCACAAATCAAAGTAAAAACAAGCTCAAATTAGGTTCAAAATAGAATCAAAATCACCCAAAAATCAATCCAAAATAGCCTTTGGTGCACCATGGACCAATCGCTCAGTCCATGAGTGGTTTGCAGAAATTGGCACAGCTCACAGCATGGTGTATAGACTGTGGCACATCGAGTCCATACACGGTCTACAAGAATAGTGCCGACCAGTCTTTATCACAGTGCATGGGGCAAGCAGGTGAGTTTTGCATTGATTAACGGTCCAAATTGATTTTTACACATGATCAGACGGCTAAGGGAGCTCCTTCCCATATCCATCGGTGGTGGCCCACTCCTTTGCACGATCCAACGGCTGGAAGCCCTCGAGAGATGATGATCGGATGGTTGTAGTCATTGCCGACTAAGAACTAAATTAGAGAAAGATCTTGTGCGTGATCCGACTGTCCAAATCCAATTTAAAGTTTGATCCGATGGCTGATATGAATTCTGACCTGATTTAAGACTGATGAAGCATGATCTCATGCATTGAAGGCTGATCAGATGGTTAGAAATAGAGGACACAATTAGGACATGATTTTGAGATATTTTGAGACTCTGAGGACATCTAGGACTCGGAGAGATGCTGCAGCTATAAATAGGGGGGTTTGATACAAGAGAGAATTGTAGAAAAAAGTAGAAAAATTGATAGAATAAAATAGAAGAAAAATAGAGAGAAAATTATAAGGATCCAAAGTGGAGAAGAAGAAGAAGAAGTCCAGCATGCTTTGAGAAGTTTGAAGGAAGAAAGAGAGGTCATCAACCATCTTTCCGATGAGTCTGTGCCAATCTACTTCAAATCTTTATTACAATTTATTTTATTTTATTATTTTTTAAAATTTTTTGTAATTAAATTTTACTTTTAATTAATACAAAATTTATTTTTATGCACTTTAAATTCTTGTTCTTTATTTTTATTACAAGTAGAAGTTAAGATCTAGATAATAGATCTTAGTACCAAATTTATTTTTTATACTTTAAATTTTTATTTTTTGATTTAAATTACTTTCTCAAATTTTTTTTATAAAATCAAAGATTTTAAAGCAACACTATCTTCTCTGTGAAATCGATCCAACTCATTGCTTTCTATATATTTTTAATTTTTAAAAATTAGATTAATTTAAATTATTAATTATGGTGTCCTAATGACAACATCATGATATATCAGGTGTCTCCTCTCTTTAGGCATGGGGTTTTAGGAAGAAAAAAGGGAAAGGGTTCTCTTCCATCTTCTTTCTCTTCCTTTTCTTCCTCCTATTCTTCTTTTTCTCTAAAAAGATCTGAGAGAAACGAAGAAGGATCCCGTTCAACCATTAGAAAGCGATCTCTATAAGAAACCTAGCACCTCGAAGAGATCAAGAAGCCTGTAACCAGATTAAAGCCTCATGTGGATACCTATGGAGGTCGGATACTCATGCGGCTCAAAAAATTGAAACATCCACAATCATCGACTACGGTGTAGATCGACCTACAATAAGGTATGGAGATCTGATATCTTCTTTGATTATATTATTAAAATCAGATTTTAGATGCATGATCCATGTTCATATGATAGACCTTTTTAGGTGGTTTAGTAGATCAGATCTAATGTATGGTTAGATTAAAAATATTTTAATCTATATTTGTTTTCATTGCCAAAATAAAATTTTTAAAACTAAATGCATGAAACCACCCATTTCCAACAAGTAAAACCAACTTAGGGCTCAACCATCTAGGGTCCTAGGTGAGAATCCTCGATCTATGATTTGTGGATCTTTCTCTGAATGGTGGAGTCCAGTACTAGTTTCACAACCCTGAGTCTAGTCTATTATCTGAGGCCTTCCTTGTCCCCTCCAGCAAGAAATTAAATTATAATTTTATCTAAGTAATGATTGACATGGATGGAGGATTCCCTCCCCAAAATGGGCTTCCTTTGTAGATCCCTGTCTCATATCTTTCAATCTATAAGAAAAGATTAGGGTCAAGCTCACCACAATTGGATAGTAAGGGAGAGAAAGAATGGGGGAGAGATAGAGAGAGAGAAAGAGAGGGAGAGAGAAAGAAAGATAGAGAGAAAAAGAGTGATAAAGAGAGAGAGAGAGACAGGGCAAGTGGAGGGGGAAGGGTCTTCAAATAGGGAGAGAGAGAAGGAGAGGAAAGAGAGAGAGATAAAGAAAGAGAAGGAGACTCGATTAGGGCTTACTGGCATCAAGAAGGGAAAGGGAGAGATGGGGGGTGGCTCACCAAGTTTACATAGAGAAGCGAGGCCTGCCTAGATCTCTTTTTATCAAATGATCATTAGTCTACAAGTCTCAAGGAGGGGGACTGTCGGTGGGCACCAAAATCTTTAGTGAGCACTATTATGGATGCCAGCAATAATAAGACAGTATCCCTAAATTGTTTGAAATAGGAGGCACCTTGATTTGCCTCAAAATAGAGATCCTCACCCCCCCCCCTCCCCCCACCATTCCTTGTCCATGTGAGCCATGGAGTGCATCTACTTTGTTCTAGTTATAATAATCTAGGACTTCACCAAAAAAGACTAGTCAGGAACTGTTATTTGGATTCCTTGGTGCTATATATGTATCTAAGATCTATCTAACGTATGGTAGATGTAGAACTAAAGATATTCGTACATGGATTTTCATACACTCTCCTTATTTAAGTTCTAGTATTCTTACCAAGCTAAGGATCTAAATCCATTCAAGTCCCATTATAAGTATTGCATGTTCAATCAGAAATAATACAATCAACCCCTGTCAACCCAAATGGGCACGTGCAATAGTTTTTTCGAGTCTCCGAGTCAGCATGGTTTGCTCTGGTACTATTTATAATAATCTAGAATTTCATTCAAAAAGACTAGCTAGAAAGTATTATATGGATTCCTTGGCTCTATATAAGTAACCAAAATCTATCTAATTAATAGCTGATGTAGAACTAAACACATACTTGCACGAGTCCTTATATAGATTAATATAATATAATTGGGCTTTGGCCACATAGTTTAGGTGATAATTCTTTTATATAAAAAAGCCTGATACTAAGGAAACTGATAAATTGTTGAGTTGAAACATAGGAGTGAAGATAAAGCTAAGGGTCCCTTTGATAATCCTTTTGGGGATGAGATAAGTTGGAATAGAACAAATAAAGAAAGAAAAACTTCCAAAAAAGATAAAAAGGAAAAGGAAAAGGAAAAAGCCTATCCACCACTAGCTTTTCTTTGATATGCTTAGATGCTTCTGTTTTAATACTAATACGACGCATATGCCATAAATGTGATGGATTCTTTGATACTGTATAAATAATTATTTAATTAATCAATTTTACAAGTTCAATAAGATATACATTTATAGATTTAGATGAAATAGAACATATGCTATTACTTGAGCAAAATAAAATTAACATCAATCAAATATTAACATGTAAAAGAAAAGTATTGTTAATATATGGTGAAGTTAAAATATTATTTGTCTATTTAAAATTATTGTAAGTTATAGTTTTATAATTTTATCACATAAGAACTTATAATGACTTTAAATGATTGAATAAATGCTACCTAAGAGATTATGCCATATACTAGCATTCTTCACATGTGACACACATGCATGGATAAGAATTTTTGTTAGAAACATATTTTTATTTTAAGAGTAATATGTATTAATTTAATCTTTTAAACCATGAAGCTATTTGTTGATAAAAGCTTAGTTCTAATCAAAAAAAGATATGAATAAGTGAAATGGTAAATTAGAAACTTTTAATATTTCGATAGCATTCTAGAAATTTTTTTGCGTTGGGATTAGGGATGCAGAGTGCAACTAGTTTGAAATTCATGATGTAACATGCTCAAACTTTTTTTAATTTTTGTAGGATTTTCTTTAATTTTGTAGAATATGGATTTATTGCTCTCCTATCCATTTAATAGGTATATAGAGTTTAAAGTAAGCTAGCAGGAGTCCTTCCTTTCTAAAAGGACCCCTCAAATTCTAATATAAAAGGAATTACATGGGCCTTCAAATGCATCCTTAGAGTCAAGTCACCACTACAAAGATGAGTTTTTAGTGACCATTTTTAGTGGCGACTGTAAAAGTTTAGTCACTACATAGCATTTCTAAAAAAAACTAGGGATGACCACTACACAAAAAGCCTTTTAGTGGTAGCTAGAAAATATTGGTTGGTTTCCAAATAAAAATATTTAGTGTCGACCACAACTGACTACATAATAAAATTTCATGTTTATGGGTGCTCAATATCAAGTGGACACTAAATATCATATTTTTGTGGCAATCACCTATGACCCACACAAAATGTTATAGTTTTAGTGGCAACCATAGTATATGGACATTGAATGGATCATTTTTGTGGTAGCTACAAAAGGAGTTATCAATAAATTTTGACAATTAGTGTGTCATATCCAATTCTTACAAAAGTTTTAATATTTAGAAGTAGCCGCTAGATGGTTGCCACTAATGATTCTTTTTTATGGTGGCTATTATCGACCCCAATAAAAGATGATATTTTTAGTAGCAACTCTAAAGTGGTGGACATTAAATGACTATTAGTGGTGGCCAAAGAATGGCAGCCACTAAATGCTTTATATTAGTGGCCACCATAATAGGCCCTCATTAAAATTCAGACATTTAGTGTTGCCCAACAAGACAACCGAGGTGAATTGGTTTTTCAAAAATTTAAAAAGATACATGTTATTTTTGCAAAATAGTGAAATGATAATGAGTGCTAAAAGTTATGTGATTAAGTAAACTAAAATGCAAAGAGAAGACGAGCAAGAGAGAAAGCAAGCAGTAAACAAACACCATAATTTTTATAGTGGTTCGGTGCCCCCAGCACCTACATCCACTCTCTAAGATCCACTTGCAAATTTTAGTATAATCTATCCAAGATTACAGTTAGATAGTTTTTCTGAACTCACTATCCAAAATCCAATTGATTTTACATAGATCACCAATCACAACCTACACAAAGCCAACCTTAGGCTTACAATCTAATTTTTAGGCTTGGATAAGCCTATCCCCTTGCTTCAAAATCCAATTGAAGTAAGTTACAAAGAAGGATAACAGAAAAAGAATAATAAAATACAAAAGCTCCTTTAATGAGTAGATTGAAAGTTAATGAAGCTTAGTTGTTGAGTGTTTGAATGTTTGTAGTTAAGACTCTTGAATGCTTCTTGAATGATCTCACAAAAGTTAAAAGGAAGTGTGTTAGAAGTTGATGAACTCTCTTGAATATAATAAATGCTGAAAAATCACTCTTTTTCACTTTGAATAGTTTGAATAGCTTGAATAGTTACTTTATTTTATTTCCTTGGCTTCCTTTTTATATTTGAATGATTTTTACCAAGTTTGATATTGTTTGAGCCCAAAACTAATCATTTTGTCCATTGGAGATGAAATATAGCCGTTGAAAAAATTTTAAAAAAAATTTTGAGCCATTGCAGAACTAGTCGTTGTGGCTGTCAGAGCTCTTTAAGTCGACTCGATCGGTCTGACTTCGAGTTGACTCGACTGGTCTTCGAGTCAACTCGACTGATTTTCGAGTAGACTTGTTCTCAGTAGACAGAAATATGTCTCTTTGTAAATTTATGTTCACTGAGATAGAATCGACTCAATTTTTCTTTGAGCCGACTCGATCTCAAGCCATAGAAACTGGTCTTTTATTTTCTGAGATGGAGTCGACTCGATTTGAAATTCGAGTCAACTCGATACCGTACCACTCCTGTATGCCATCTTCAAAACATACCAGAGTCGACTCTATTCTATCTTGAGTCAATTTAATTTTCTTCAAATAATATTTTTGCTTGAAATTTGACCCCAACTCATGTAATATAGATTAGATCTGATTCATATAATGCCATGTTGATTAATTGACTAGTTGCATCGATCTTTAAATCAAAAAATTATTTTTGACCATAATCATAGTTAGACTTTAAATTTTAGTCATTAAATTTAGAATTTATTATAATATAAAATTTTATGATTCATGAAAGATTGATTTTTTAATCAATTTTAATTAGGGTGCATTGGATTTAGGTCAATTGTTGACCTGGTCAAGCCTAATGTGATTAGGGTTTTGAATAAGATGTAATCCAAGTTGGATTAAGATTCAAAATGTTGGCTCAAAATAAATTTGACATGTGAATTAGACCAAATGTTGGATCCAAATCATAGTCAAATAACTTTGGCTTAAGTATTGAATCAAAGTCATATATACACCCTACATGATCTTTGTAATCATGTTTTTGGCATAAACATATGAAAGATATTACAATTTGAATAACATGGAATAATGCATGATATTATTTTTTCTTATGATATGCATATTATATATGATGTTAATGTTAGGATGTGCATGAGATCAAACCAAGACCCTTAATCAAAAAATTATATTAAGTTGTAGTGTCGAGAATCACTTGCTAATCGAATTTCGGATTCATTGATCAGTTGGTGCTTAAGACAAGTGTCAAAGGTGGTTATTTAATTTGGTCTATTTTCTTTTCTGGCCAAGTTGTTGGTGTCTAAGAAAAGCATCGAAAAACCTCCCACCTATTTACCTGATCAATTTGATCTATTGAGTTTCGAATTTAGATTGCTTAGAGTTGTAGACATTGCAAAGGCCTTCCTTCATGCTAAGTCAATAGAGTATGTTAAGATCTACAATGAATTTGTTGTGCTATCTACAAAGCTTGCTATGGAGATTGATATGATATTAACTAAGTATATTTTGATGTTTATGGCATACTTGAATGGTGTTGCTTTATTATGCTATCCATATGGGCAGCATTGTTTAAGTATGACATATAGGAATGAAGGATCAAACTTAACTAGAACACTATAGTTTGTTGTGCTATCCACAAGACTATAGGTGTTCTAGCGGCAAGAAAAATGTTAAAAATTGTATGAGATACAATTGATAAAGAGTTACCTATCTTTGAACTCATGAATGCTTGTTATGCTATCCACAAGGTGTTTGTAAGGAATAGAGATCTCAACCCCACTTAGAAACATGACTATATTTCTTGATTTCATACTTGAGGGCTATGAAAGTCGTTAAAAAGGTAGAAAATATAATTAGACAAAAGTCCTAATCTAGTTGTGCATGTCATCATGAGTTATCCACTTATATTTTATTCTTATACTTGTAGATATAACTGCATAATGGCATTCTCATTTTTACTATGTGGCATACTAGATGCTAACAAGTTAATCGAATCAAATTATATGGATTGGTTGAGAAATCTGAGAATTATTCTCACTCAGAAAAAATTTTTCTATATTCTGGATACCCCTACACTCGATATGATTGGAGAAGATGCTACTGAAGAGGAAAAGACCACATACAAGATGTGACAAGATGATAGTGTGACTATCAAATGCATCATGCTTGCCTCTATGAGCAATGAGCTTCAGAGGCAATAAAAAGGCATGAATTTTCTTCCATACTCCTCAACTTAAAGGAGTTATATGGAGAACAAAGTCGGACTGCTAGATATGAGATATCTAAGTAGTTATTCCATACTAAGATAAGTGAAGGCACATCTGTACAGACTCATGACCTTAAGATGATTGATCTGATCACTTGTCTAGGATAGTTGGCTTTCTCTATGGATGGTGAGTTGAGTCAGGATTTGATCCTGTAATTACTTCTTGAATCTTTCTCATAGTTTATCATAAATCATCATATGAACAAACTGAACACTAGCCTACCTGAGCTACTCAATATGTTGAAGATAGCTAAAAGCCATTTCAAAGGTGAAAAGTCTTATGTTCTTCTTGTGGATAAGATCTTCAAGAAGAAAGGCAAAAAGAGTTTCAAGAAAAAGATGAACCCTAAGGCTAGCATCTATAAGAAGAAGGTGAAGAACATCTCCACCAAGGATACTTGTTATCAATGTGGTAAGGATGGGCACTAAAAAAGGAACTACAAGGATTACCTTGCTAGTTTGAAACAAAAAAAAGCAAGTGTTACTAAAGGTTTGTATATAATACAAATAAATTTATCATTAAGTACTTCAACTTCATACAAATAAATTTATCATTAAGTACTTCAACTTCAGATTCTTGAGTATTAGATGCCACCTATGGTCCACACTTTTACAAATTATTGTAAGGTCTATAAGAAATAAGAAATCTGAATGAAGGTGACTTCATGCTATTCGACGCTAGTGGAGAGTCCATCCAAACCGATGCCATAGGAACCATGCTGTTGAAGTTGCCTTTGAACAAAATTTTGAAATTAAAAGACTGTTACTATATGTCTAATATTATTAAAAATATTATTTCTATATCTATGTTACTGGAATAAGATTTTGAAATAAAAGAAAAGATAATAGTTGCTCTATTTATCTTTCTAATAAATGTTATGGCAATGCTTTTATAGATAATGATCTTTTATTCTTATCACTTAATGATAATATTCTTCATATTGATCAAATAAAGAAAAGAAGAGAGAAGATGTGAATATCATATATCTCTGATACTGCCGACTTGATCAAATCAATGAGTCAAGGATTAACAAGTTATATAAAAAAAAAATTTGATTCTTATGATTTTGAATTATATAAAACTTGTGAATTTTGTCTCATGGGTAAGATGACTAAGATTCTATTTACTGGACATGGAGATAGGGTGAGTGACTTATTGGGCCTAATACATACTGATGTTTGTGATCCAATATTGACTCAAATCAGAGGTGAATACTCCATCACATTTACTGATGATTTATCTAGGTTCAGATATGTGTATTTAACAAAATACAAATTCAAATCCTTTGATAAGTTTAAGGAGTACCAAAGAATGGTTGAGAAATAAACTAGCAAAAGTATTAAAACTCTTCGATCTGATCGAAGAAGAGAATACTTAATTAGTGAGTTCCTTGATTATCTTAAAGATATAGAATTCTCTCTAAATGGATATCTTCTTACACTCCACAATTAAATGATATTGCAAAAAAGAAGAATCACACCTTATTAGATATAGTGCAGTCCATAATGTGCTTCACAATTCTTCCGATCTTCTTCTAAGGATATGCTCTCGAGACCACAGCATATATTTTAAACAAAATATCAACTAAGTCTGTCTCTAGCACTCCATATAAGATATGAAAAGAGAAGAAGTCTAGTCTTAAACATCTTAAGATTTGGGGTTGCTTTGCTTATATAAAAAGTATTGATGGACATAAGCTTAGTGCTTGATTAGAAAAATATAGATTTATAGGTTATCCTAAGAAGAGTATAGAATACTACTTCTACCATCCTACTCAACAAAAAGTATTTGTTAGTAGGCATGCCATCTTCTTAAAAAAAGAGTTTATCCAAGAAGTGGACAGTGGGAGGATAGTTGAATTTGAGAAAGTTCAAGACCTACAATCTATCCAGAAGTAACATGTGGAGGGTCTACAAGTTGATCCTCAACCTAAAGTGCCTATTATTGAGGCACAACCACTACACATACCTCCTCTCCGAAGATTAAGTAGAATGCATAATGTACCAGTCAGATATGGATTTGTCACTGAGAATAACAACACACCACACATCATTGAGAATGATGATCTTACGATCTATTCGGAAGCAGTTATGAGTAGTGACTCTGACAGATAGCTCGAAGCCATGAAATACGACATGGACTCCATGTATGCCAATCAAGTTTGGACTTTGGTTGATGCACCTGAGGGTGTGACCCCCAATAGGCTGTAAATGAATCTTCAAAAAGAAGATTGGAGAAGATGGCTGGGTAGAGACCTATAAGGCCAGGCTAGTAGTAAAAGATTTCAGACAAAAGTGAGGTGTTGACTATGAAAAAATCTTTTCGTCTGTAGTTATGCTCAAGTCTATTCGGATTATACTTGCTATAGCTATATATCATGACTATGAGATCTGACAGATGGATGTCAAGACTACCTTTCTTAATGAAAATCTTGAGAAAAAAATCTATATAACTCAGCCAGAGGAATTTATCTCTAGTGGAAGGGCAAATCAAGTATGCAAGCTGAAGAAATCTGAGATTAAAGCAGGCATCGAGGAGTTGGAACATCTATTTTGATGAGATAGTCAAATCATTTGTCTTTATCAAAAATATGGATAAACCATGTATGTATAAGAAGACTAGTGGGAGTGACATTATCTTCTTGATCATGTATGTGGATGATATATTGCTCATTGAAAATGATATCTCTATGTTGCAATCGGTCAAAACATGGCTATCACAAAAATTTTTCATAAAAGACTTTGGAGATGCATCCTATATACTTGGTATAAAGATCTATAGGGATAGATCGAAAAGTATGCTTGGCTTGTCCCAGTCTAGATACATAGATCTTGTGTTGAAAAGGTTCAATATGGAGAGAAGTAAAAGAGATTACTTACCCATGAGTTATGGTTTACGTCTCTTTAAGAAGATATCTCCTAAGACATCTGAAAAGAGAAAGAAAATGAGTTCTATTCCTTATGCTTCGGTTGTAGGATCGATAATATATGCTATGTTATATACCAGGTCTAATGTGGATTATGCTTTGGACATTGTAAGTAGATTTCAGATAGATCTAGGAGAGGATCATTGAAAAATTGTGAAAAATACTCTCAAGTACTTAAGAAGAACTAAAGATGCTTTTCTCATACATAGAGGATCTGATTTGAAACTGAAAGTCTTTACTGATTCTAATTTTCAATCTAATCTAAATGATAGCAAATCTATATCAAGATATATATTCATCTTATATAATGGTACAGTAACTTGAAAGAGTTCCAAATAGCAGACTGTAGCTATCTCAGTCACTGAAGTCGAGTACATTGCTACTAATGAGGCTGCTGAGGAAGTTGTCTGGATGAAGAAGTTCATCTCAGAGTACGATGTGGTTCTTGAAATTGAATAACCTGTACCACTTTATTCTGATAATACTAGAATAGTTGCTCAAGCTAAGGAACCGATGGCTCATCACAAATCCAAGCACATCCTAAGGCGGTTTCACCTTATTCAAAAGATTATTGAAAGATACGATCTGATTGTAGAGCAAGTTGACACAAAAAATAATATAACGGATCTATTCACTAAAGCCTTATCATTGCAGCAGTTTGATTGCCACCTAGATTGCATAGGCATCAAGTATAGGGGCGATTGGATTTAGTGTAAGTGGGAGATTGAAAGAATAATGCCCTACAAGCCAATCATATGTGTAATACGATGGGATATTTTTCTATATTTTATCTTCTAAACTCATGTATTTGACATTTATTATTAACAAAATAAGGTATTTTAATCCATTGTATGCTGCTTCTTAATACTTGTTTAAGATTATAATGAACCCTATAAGTTATGAGAATAATTTTAGAGCCATGATCAGATCATACCAGTGAGACCTAAATTCTTGATGATCCTAATCTACAATATTCTCAGTCGTTAGTTTATTGAGTCAGAGATCAATGATACCGATAAGACTGGCACATCCTATGTATGCTTGATGAAGAGGGTGGTTAATCTCACAATCACTTGTGTGGTGATACTAATACAAAGATGTGGGTGCTTATTAGAGAATGAATTCACTGAATTGACCTAACAAAGAATATCTGATGGAGTCTTATTAGCATGTTAGCTGATTGTTCTCTAGTGGGAGTAGTGCAAATGATCCTTGCACCTGTGATCACCATGATGCCTTATGTACATGAATCTATATTTTAGTTCATTCTCTAGCTTGATTCTCTAATCTTTGTATGGGATGTTCTAGACATGGTGCAGTGTGCATGGAGGTTGTGAGTGGTCAATAAGAGATTGGTCACTCCTTATAAGGAGAGCAAACATCCTATGTGATCTCACAGATTGATGATTCAAGAAGTCTTTGGCCAAAGTAAAATGAGAATTAGAAAAGAATTTCTACTATATCATCAACTGAATCATCATCTTCTGATCGAGATATATATAGATAAGCATTTGAGTTTGATATGATTTCATATCCATAGCTCATTTGAGATGTTGTATGATCGAAAGATTAAATTGTATTGTAACTTACCACTGAAGGATATTTTTGATATTTTTATCAAATTTTATATCTTTTAGATAGTCATGACATGTTGCTAGACATCAATCTTGACTTGTGGACTCATATAAATTAAAGAAGTTTAATTCAGAAAATTGATTAGAAAGAGTTCTAATTGATTGGTGCATTTGGACTGACCTAATCTAATCGGATTGATTTAGGTCATGAGTTTGAGTCCAATGCTAGCTAGATATAGAACCCAATGGGTCATACATTTTGAGATTTGATCTTGATCTAATTTAATTAGATTTATTATAAATCTTATAGGTTAATTTTATATGTTAACATATTGTATTAACCCAAGTTCTCAATTAGGTTAGTTTAAAGGTATTTGAGCTAAATCTGACCTGTTGCCTGATGTGTCTTAAATTATACCGCAAGTGCATGGTGTGCAATGTAGCATGTTCGGCGAGTACGAGTTGATCCCATGAGGAATTGGATGTTTAAGTTATATTCAAATTCTTGCTTCGGTGAACTTTACGATGAGAAGGATAGATTTTGTTGGATTACTAACTACCAAAGCAGTAAAATACTTAAATATAAAAATAAATAATCTAAAAGATCTAAGATTTTTGAATCTACTAGACCAATGAATTAGATAGCCTTTTTATGATTTTTTTAATGATGTCTCTTGATTAAGGTATAAAACAAGAACAAGCATGAATCATGAAGAGATTTAATTCAATTATGATCCATCAAGCATTTCGCTTTCATCCTAATTAAAAGACTCTCCTTTCAACTTCTTCTCTTATGTTATCCAAGTATGGGCTATGAAGGAGCTCAAACCCAACTATAACCCATTAAAGTTTTCTATAAAGAAGAGGAGGAAAGGATTTGAAAAACTTGTAAGTCTTTTACTTATTATCCTTCTTGTACTGAATCAAGCATGGACAATGAAGGAATTTCAACCCAACTATAGTCCATCAAATCTCTTGGTAAGAGGGATGAAGGAAGAAAAACTCTAAAAATTAAAAGCATAAAGAAATCTAGAGAGTAGGGCTTCTAATCATGATCTAACTTCATCGCAAATCCTAGGAGGATTGCTTAGCTAGACATAATTTAATTTGAAGCTCTAAAATTAATTAAAAAATATAAAATAATAATTATTTTAATTATAAAAATTTAACATATAAAATTTTAAAGAATTATAAAAATTAAATAAAAAATAAATGTGAAGAAATTAAACTCCCCTAATGCTGAAATTAAAGAAATGCATAAATCAAATTGAAGAAAAAGAAACTAATTTATTACTGGAATAAAAATTTTGATATAAAACTCTTAACTCCTAAGCTACTAACAAGGCCTGAAGTTAAAAATAAAAATTAAAACAAAAAAAAAATTAAACTAGGATCTCTTCCTACGGCCTTCTTCTGCAAAGCCTTCTGATTCTCGCACCTCTCCCTGGCTGACTCTCTTTGTGTGTTAGAAAAGTGGAAGAAAGTGAGAACAAGGCTAAAAAATTTAAAAGATGGATATTTGCGTCAGTCACATGGGCCCCTACAAGAGGTATAGTGTGGAGAGAGAGATATATATTCAAGGTAAAGGTATCGGACTTATTTATAAGTGTTGGGGAAAAGAGATTTTTTTATTTTTTTAGATGTGGGATTAAGGGGTGTTTAATAAGGAGGAGAGGGAGAGAGGGATGCCTCAACCGTCATTGTTGATTTTCTATCAAAAAATCCTTCCAATTTTTACTGATCGGCGAAAGGCTTCTTTGCCATTAGATGTTAATCAAAGGGCAGGAAATTCCTCCCAAAACACAGCCATAGTTTCCCTTAACCATTGGATCGGGCTCAGGTTGATTCTCAATTGCTTGGTAGCACCAAAGTGCTTGAGTTACATGTTTCTCCCAATCGGCATCAGCAGCATCCATTGGATCACTCCCCTTGAATGGTGCTTGACCGCATGATGGCGCAAAGAAACCAGATTCCACTATTCCCCCAAACACTGTGTAAAGACCATTTAAGATGTTACAGTAGCTTCTCATGCGGTCCACCAAGCTTCTCATGGGCCAAGTCATCCATGGTGGACCAGCTAGCTTATGGATTGGTTTGGGTTAGTTTTTGATTGGATTTTGAATCTATTTTAACTCTATTTTTGATCCCATTTGATTCCTTTAAGCTTGCGGATCAGACTCTTCATGTTTGTGCACCTTTTTCCCACAAAATATATGAAAAAGAATCAATTCTAAAAAAATAAAGATCATTTAGTCTATAAATTAATGCTTCTTTGATCATATTTATGCACTTATCACACCCCCCAACTTGAGTCTTTCGAGTAAGAACAAAAGATAGTTTGTAAATTTCTTATTAAAGAATAGTAGAGGGAGCTACCAAAAACTATCAATGTCGTACACAAGTTTGCTCAAAGTCAGATGATTTTCTCACACCCTTTCTTATAAGTAGAAGATATCCCATTAGATAGTTGATGAAATATATCATTAGGATATTAATAGCATCTAGTAAATTGGTCAAGTGCAAACTCATCATTTTTCTAAAATAACTCTTAACCTACTCCTATTATTATCTCAAAATCTTCTACTTCAAAAGAGTGGTGAGGTATTGATTTGGTGCAAGTCTGTTCCGTTTATCGATTTTTTTTTTTTTTGAAAGCTTCTTTATACTGCCTACATTTTGATTCGAGACTCAATGCTTATAAGCGAAGAGGCTCGATTACTCAGTGGGAGACCAATGTTTAGAACTTGCGATTGCTTTTTTTTTTAAATGTAAAAGGAACTGTGCATTGGTCAATACTTATATACAACCAAGAAGTAGATTCTTCTTTGATGTGAATAGGAGGGTTAGAATTATCCAGAAATTGATTTCATTCTAGCTTAACATTTTTACTTGAGTCTATTGATATTTTGTTCCCTCAGTATTTCAAAAATTATCTATACTATCCAATCAATTACTTATCAAAAGTGTGTGATTTACCTTAAGTCTGAGATATGACAAGTGTATAAGAATATGAAGGTAGAAGGTAGCTCCGAATAAATTTTTATTTTGCTTATTATTTGTTGATCCAAAGATTGATTTTGATGATGATAAAGAGTTTTGAGTATAAATTATGAGTAATTCAAATTTAAAAAATTTTAATAAAGATTAAATTAATTTTAGAAGGCAAGTCTAGCTGAGAAATTAATTTGAAGAAGAAAAGCTAAAAAATAGCATTTGACACACTTGGCACACCAGCTGGTCGACCCAATGAAAATCTGAGCCGACCCAGTCTAAGAAAGAACAAAAGATAGAAAGCAATATTTTCAATCTGATGCCACTGAGCTGCTGATGTAGTTCAAGACTGAGCCGATCCAGTGAGAAACTGAGCCAACTCAGAGAAAACTGAGCCGACTTAGTGATCTGTAACAGCTAATTTTCTATTTTGTAGCTTTCTATCCTCATTATCTCACAACGGCTACTTCAGCTCTTCCAATGGCTAGAATACTTTCTTCAGCCTCTGTCAAGCCTATTTAAAGGTAGAGAATCAAAGAAAAAAAAAGTAGATTGAAAGAAGAAATCATTCAAGTTTGAGAGCTTCATTGAATATCCAAAAAAAGAGAGAAAAGAGAGAGATTCAAGACAGATTTCAGAGAGCATTCAAGAGCTATCTTTAACACCATCTTCAACATTATCTCAGCTTTAAAGGAAGAGAAAGTCAAGTATCAAAGAGCAATCCTTCAACCTCTTCATCATGCTCAAAAGGAGTTTTTCTTTTTGTTTTGTGCTGAATTGTATTTTTTATTTCTTTGCAAGTTTTTTTTGGAGAAAAAAACTTGGAGTTGATTATTAGCCCGAGAAAACAATCATGATATGGTTGTGGTTGGTGAGCTAAGGTTAAAACCAACTGGATTGATAGTGAGTCCAAAAAACTATCGATGTAGAGTTGTGGTTAGTGAGCCCAGAAAAACTAACTGGGTTTGTTTGTGAGCTTGAAAAAATAAATACACTGTAGTCAAGGGATTATAGTGGAATTCTCAAAGGAAGCTTGGGGAGTGGACATAGGAGAAGATTGCTCTGAACCACTATAAATCTTGTGTGTTTGTATTGTGCTTGCTCTCTTACCTTAGTTTCTTGCTTTATTTATTTTCATTCTTGCATAGCAACTTATATATTTTATTTTCACTGCTATATATTATAATCATCACATAATTACTTAAGTTAGAAGCACATAGTTATTTAAAATTTTTATTTGATTTAAAATTTTATAAAATATCTAATTCATCCCCCCTCTTGGGTAGCCAATCTTGGGCAACAATTGGTATCAGGGTGAGTGCTCTGATTTTTTAGAGTTAAAGATCTCATGGCTGACCCATTTGGTTGTTTGTTAGGTGAAGGACACTCAACTATTAGATCTTCTTTTTTTAATGGCACTAATTACACTTATTAAAAAATTAGGATGAAAATTTTAATTCAAGCATAAGACTATGACCTATAGAGTGTCATATTTAACAATCCTCACACACCCATAATGATTGTCAATAATATGTGTGTCCCTAAATTCGAAAAAGATTAGAATGTAAATGACAAAAGGATGGCTCAATTAAATGCTAAAGCCATCAATGTTCTTTATTGTTCTTTAGATGTGCATGAGTTTAATAGAATATCAACTTGCATATCAGCTAAAGAGATATGGGACAAATTAGAAGTAACTTATGAGAGAACAAGTCAAGTAATTTAAAATTAATTTGCTTATTCATAAATATGAAATGTTCAAAATAGAACCACATAAGTCTATTTCTGATAAGTTTACAAGATTTATGAATATTATTAATATTTTGAATGATCTTGGCAAAACCTATACTAATCATGAACTTGTGTGCAAGATTTTGAGGTCTTTGCTAAAAGAATGGGAAGCAAAGATGACAGTAATTTAAGAAGCTAAACATCTCACTAAGCTATCCTTAGAAGAGCTTATTGGTTCACTCATAACATATGAGTTAAGCATAACACAAAAGGAAGAAGAAAATGAGCTTAAAAGAAAGATCGTTGCTCTCAAGTCATCGATCATTAAAGAAAGTTCAGATGATTCTATCAAAGATTCAGAAGATGATGAAGAAATGATGGTGATTACAAAAAGGTTCATAAGATTTATGAGAAAGAAGAAAAATTCTGAATCAAGAAGAGAAAAAGAAGAAAAAAGTCAACAAAAAAAATATAGAAAAGACTACCCCCTGTTGAAAAAGAGCTCGAAGAAATTAAGAAAAAAAGCTATATTAGTTAATTAGAGTAGTAGTGAGAGCTCAAATTCAGAAAAAAAGTCATTCTTAAGTGAAGAAGAGACAAACATACGTTTGATGGCTCACAATGAAGAGATAAACTCAATTCAAGTTAATGATTTTATATTTAATGAATTATTTGATGCCTTCAATGACTTAATGGATGAGTTTAAAAAATTAAAGCAAAAAAATAAAGAACTTAAAAGATCCAATCTTCTTTTAGATAATAAAAAGAGTAAATTATTAAGAGAAAAAGAAGATATCTTAAATGAAAAAAATACTTTAGTTAAAGAAAAAGATATATTTTTTGAATTTGAAAATTTTTTAGTTGAAGAAAATAAAAAGTTGAAAGAAGAATCTGAAAAATTAGTGAAAGAAAAGAAATCTTTTTTGAAAAAAAATGCTAAACTAAGAAAAGAGATTAAAATATTGAAGTCCATTGCTGAAAAATTTACATTTAGTTTTCAATCAATAATGAAAAGTCAAAAATTTATTTTCCACAAAGCTGTAATTAGTTTAAACTCTTTGACAAAATAGAAAGTGATCAAAAATATATTTTCAAAAGCTTCATTTGAAAATCATTCCATTAAATGCTTCAAATATAACCAAAGTGGTCACAAAATTTTAGAATATAATATTAATAGAATTGGCCATACATTAGTCAAATAAATTTGAATTCCAAAAGAAACCATATTCTCTAACCTCCATAGATCCAAAATAATTTGGATACCAAAAGTTAGAAAATATTTTTGTTGCCCAGCTATGCAACCCAAGAGGGGGGGTGAATTGGGTTTCTAAAAATTTTAAGCCCAACTGATTACTTATGAAGAACAAAATAAAGACTTTAATTCAATATTAATTATCTAAAGCAGGAATGCAAGAATATAATAAAGAAATAAAGTGAAGCGATAAAGCACACCACAAACACAAGGATTTATAGTGGTTCGGTGCTAACCTTGCACCTACATCCACTCTCCAAGATCCCACTTGGAAATTTCAATCCACTATCCTTTGTATTCAACCCGAATACAAAACGTCGGAAACTCCGACACTAGCTATCCCAAGCTAGATCACTTATTTTTTGGGTACAAGTAAACCCAAAACACTCCGATTTCAGGTTCGGATCAACCTTTCCTTGTTTTGAAAATCCTCCAAAAACAAGAACAAAAACTCACAAAGAGTAAGAGTATTTAGAGCACAGGTTAATACAATAACAGCTCCTTTAATGAGCAAATATAACAATAAAAACTTTACTCAAATGATGAACCCCTTTTTCAGATTTTCTCAAAGTGGATGAACGCTTGAATGCTTGAGAAGAGGTTGATTGTTGATTGAAGATCTCTTGAAAGCTTTGAACGATCTCTAGATCAAGGTTGAAACAATAGGCGTGAAGAATTCTCTCCTTGAAAGATCTTGCTTTTCTCTTTCACAATCTCTCTGGTATATTGTGGATCCTCTCTCTTTTTTTTTTTGGATTTTTCGTTGATCTCAGGCTTTTTTCGTGCAAATTTCGGATCCTCTCTTCTGTTCTTCTCTCCTTCTCTTTTTCTCTTCACTTTTGATTTCACGTTTGATCCGCTATTTAATCTGCAATTTCTTTCACCATTTAAAGCATTTTGTAGCATTAGAAGCAAGAGAAAACAATTTAGGTAGATAAAGAGCCGTTAGAGGATTTTTAGGAAGCATAAATGGCAATTAAAATGGGCAAAAAAATAGCCGTTGCTGACATTTCCCGTCGCAGGGGTCGACTCATGAGTTGACTCATGCTTCAGGGGTCGACTCATGAGTCGACCTCTGTTGCAAAAACCAGAGAATGCTTTTCTGAAAATTCTTGGCTCAAATTAGCAGGGGTCGACTCATGAGTCGACTCATGCCTTATGGGTCGACTCATGAGTCGACTCACAGATCGTGCCAAGCCAGAAAACTAGCGTGCCAAGGAGAATTTTTGTGTGCCAATCAGCTCACAGTGCCATGAGTTGACTCATGAGTCGACTCATGCACTTCAAATCTTCATAACTTCAAGAATATAAGTCCAAACACAATAAAATTTTCACCAATAGATTTCAAATCATTTATTTTATCAAATGGTACTATCAAATCAGGATTTTAGTGAAATTACAATTTTGCCCTTGAAGAGCATAAGGACTTTTTCATTTTAAAAATATTTGTATCCCTTCAATCTGCTTTGTAATCATCAAAATCAATCTAGGAGCAACAATCTCTCCCTTTTTGATGATGACAAAACATTTGAACAAAAATACTTATGTTAATGCATTAATTTCAAAAGAATCTATTATAGGTGTATATGCTTGAAAAGAGTATGATTCTTTTGGCATGTAATATAAATGCAAAAATAGTTTATCCATTTTCTTAAAGATTTGAAAAGGGTATTAGATCATTTTGAATTCAAGATATATCAGAGCAAGAGAAGAGAAATAAATTTTGCAATGTATCAGAGTAAGAAAAATAATTTTTACAATGATATTAGAAAAGATTTTATAATATATAGGAGCAAGAAAATTTTATAATATATCAGAGAAAATTTCACAGTGTATTAGAGTAAATGTCAGAGAAAATTTCACACTGTATCAGAGCAAAAAAATATATATATCAGAGAAACTTTCTCACTGTATCAGATCAAATGTTATAATTTATCAGAGAAACCTTCACACTGTATCAGATTAAATTTTATCATGTATCAGAGCAAGTTAAAAGAAATTGTAGGGTGTATCAGAGTAAAACAAATTTCTTAAGATGTATCAAGGTGAATAAAATTTCAAAAGATGTATCAGAGCAAGTTTGAATTTTGAAATATATCAGAGCAAAAAAAATACTTATTTGCATTGTACTTATGATTTTTCTTTTGATGGATGACTTTTTGTTTAAGTTCTGTCTGATACCAAATTTCGATACCAAATTTCTCAAAGTTTTGTTTAATCTTTCAATCCTTGTTTTAATTTCTCCAATATTTGTTTTAATCTTCCAATCTTTGTTTAATTTCTCCAATATTTATTTAATTTCTTCAATATTTGTTTTAATCTTTCCAATATTTGTTTTTGTTTAATTTCTCCCCTTTTTTTTTTATAATTTAGGGTTTTGCTTTTTGTCTAATTTCAATTTTTGTTTTTGTTTAATTTCTCCCCCTTTTTGACATCATCAAACATAGTTAACTCTTCCTTTTCTTTTTCTGAAATATTCTTTAATTTCTTCCTCTTTTAGAGTTTTTCACAGATGTTTGCTCCCCCTTAATATAGCAATTATCAACAGCAAACAACAACAAGGAGAAGACAATATTTCAAAGAAGAAAATATATAACCATATGATCATTACAAAGAGGTAGAAAGATGATTCCATTAATATCATAATTGTTTCAATACATAAAATTCAATCAGCTAAATGTCAATACATGGCCCCAAGGTATAGATCCTAGAACAAGATACTAACTCCTAGGACCTAGTAAAGATCAAGATAAGTCAATGATCGGAGTCATCAGATATAGGGTGAGGAGATGATGGATCAGAAGTGCGTCCTCTACCCCGTCTGCCTCTGCCACGAGTAGGAGGGCGAGATGAACTGGGTGGCTGAGAATGCTGAGATGCTAGGGCTGATACCATGAGTCTGATAGAATCAAGTACGTTCAGTGCTCTGGAAACAGATTAAAGTAGAGCAGTGAACTGGGTGGTAGCATGCTCACTCGATCCTCGGATCTCTTTCCTCAGTAGCTCATATCCACCTTCTAGTGCTCCTCTGAGCCTGCCAGCCTCTGCAGTGAGGTCTGTGACCTCAATAGTAGACTCCTGTGGCTGGGGATGGGCCAATGCAAGGACTTGCCCCTGCAAGTCAAGAACTCTGCCAGTAAGTCTCCAGACTGTGTCCTCAAGCTGCTGTATCCTGACGGACTGATCTGAAATCATCTGAAACACAGTGGAGATGTGGGGAGTAATGGTCTGATCAGAAGAGGTAGCTCCAGGTGCAAAAGAAGTACTACCCCACTGGCTAGACAGCAAAGAAGCCACACGCTGAGATATATGCTCGATCTGATCGTCAGTCAGTCTGAACTCTGAATGAGGTGCTCTGCTCTCTGGCTGATACACTGGTGTGGGCATCCTAGTAAACTCAGAAGGGCCAGCCTCAGTATCAGGAATGAACTGGGTATCTGGTGAAGCTGCCCTGAAATCATGTACAGGAGAAGATGGACCTTCTTCTTCTACTCTGCCTTCAGTTCTGTCTTCAGCTCTTTCCTCAGCTCTCTCCTCAGCTCTTTCTTCAGAGCCCTTGATCCAACAACCAACAGTCTTTATAATTCCCATTCGGTGCAGGCTGTGTTGGTTGAAAGTGTCCACATGTGAGAGCTTGGTAGGTGTCTCCCCCTCACAGCTAACTCCAAACCTCCTAAATACTCTAGTAAGGGCCATACCATAAGGCAAGTGTGCCTTGGATCTGTTCAAAGTTTCTCTCATGGCCTCTATCATAAGTGCAGGGAGGTTTAGGGGGGTCTGAGTGATGACATGAAACATGACACATACATCTCTTCCAGACAGTAAGTCATGTCTACTACTCCTAGGAAAAAAGAGTTTTGTTACAATCTGATGCAGGACCCTCATCTCAATGGATAATAGCTTTGCTTTCAATTTGTTTAAACTTCCTGAAAAAGCTTCTCCTAAGATAATTCTGATCCCTTCTTCTTTAATTGGGAGTTCCATATATGAATATCCTTCACAAGGCAACTGAAGTATATCTTCCAATATCCTAGAATCCAAGCATATATCAATTCCCTTGACTGTTGAAGTCACTGACCCATTTCCATAATTTAGGTTCTGGTAGAACTCTCTGACTAGATCAACATAGGTGACTTCCTTAAGAGAGCAATAAAGTTCCCATCCTTGATTTTTGAATTTGGTAGCAAAAGTAAAGCCTTCTTTCTCAAAGAACCGAAAATCTATGTTTTTCTCGATTTCTACTTTTCTATCAGAAAGAGGATTTACACTGGGGCTTATGGAGGATTGAGAGGGACCTTGAGCAGGTACTGAAACTGGATCGGGAACACTGGAAGACTGAGCATGCCTTTTTTTTCGGACAATATCCTCAGGCTCACGGATTGATTTCCTTCTTTGGGGAAGTTTCATCTTTGGAGCCATATCCAATAAAGTAGCAGACAAGAAGGAGGAGGGATCACAAGAGAGTAAAGAGGAATTTTGGTGGAGAAAAGAAGTGGATTTTGAATGAACGGTGAAGTTCTAGGGCACGTTCCACCCGAGCCAATCACTACGAGAAAGCATAGAAAAATCTTTTTCAAGGAGGCGATTTTTGGTGGAGAGGAGAAGGGAGTATTGCCTCGAAATTAATCCTTGGATTTGGAGAAAAAAAGAGTTGGAGAGGACGGCTTTCGGAAGGAAGACGATGAGAAGATGAGTCGTCTCACAAACAGGGTTTCCCGTTTAAAAACAATGAACCCGATGGAAGTTTGTGGGATTTACAAGTTTGCCATTGTGTCGACTCATGGGGGTCGACTCATGAAGTTCAGAAATTCAAAAAAAATACAAATAAATTCCAAAAAAAATTGAAATTTTGAGTGAAGGAATTTTGCTCAATGATAAGTTTTTAGAATGATAAATTTGAGCTTTTGGAACCAAGATAGATGTTGAAAATTGAGCTCTAAGAATCAATTCTTGGAAATTGAGAAATTTTAGGCAAATGGATCTAGAATTCCTAGATTTCTCCTAATTTCACAGAATCTATCCTCACTAAGGGCCTTTGTAAAGATATCAGCTAATTGATTTTCAGTGCAAACATATTCAAGAATTACATTTTTGTTTTGAACATGTTCTCTTATAAAATGATGTCTTATTTCAATATGTTTAGATCTTGAGTGTTGAATTGGATTTTTAGATAGATTTATGGCACTTGTATTATCACATTTTATTGGTGTTTCATTAAGTTTGATTCCAAAATCTTCGAGTTGTTGCTTAATCCACAAGATTTGAGCACAACAACTTCCGGCTGCAATGTATTCGGCCTCAGCCGTAGACAGTGCCACCGAATTTTGTTTCTTGCTAAACCATGAGATTAGGTTTACTCCAAGAAATTGGCAAGTTCCACTTGTGCTTTTTCTATCTAATTTACATCCAGCAAAATCAGCATCTGAATATCCTAACAAATTAATTTGTGAGTCCTTAGAGTACCATAACCCTATAGTTTGTGTACCATTTAAGTATCTAAGGATTCTTTTAACAGCATTCAAATGAGATTTCTTAGGATTAGATTGATATCTAGCACATAAGCAAACACTAAACATGATATCAGGCCTACTTGCAGTTAGATATAATAATGAGCCAATCATACCTCTATAGTATTTTAAGTCTACGCTTTTACCTTCATCATCCTTGTCAAGCTTACATGAGGGACTCATTGGTGTGCCAATTGGTTTGCAGTTCTCCATTCCAAATCTTTTGAGTAGTTTCTTGGTGTACTTGCTTTGGGTGATGGAGATTCCCTCTTTTGATTGTTTGATTTGGAGTCCGAGAAAGAAGGTGAGTTCTCCCATCATGCTCATCTCGAACTCTCCCTGCATAAGCTTAGCAAAATCTTGACAAAGGGATTCATTAGTAGACCCAAAAATTATGTCATCAACATAAATTTGTATAATTAGCATATCATTTTGGTTTCTTTTAATAAATAGGGTTGTGTCTACATTGCCTCTTGAGAAACCATTATTTAGTAGAAATTTGCTTAGCCTTTCATACCATGCTCTAGGTGCTTGTTTTAGACCATATAAAGCTTTATTTAATCTAAAGACATGATTGGGAAAAGCATGATTTTCAAATCCAGGGGGTTGTTCTACATATACTTCTTCAGAAATATATTCATTTAAAAATGCACTTTTAACATCCATTTGAAATAGTTTGAATTTCATAAAGCAAGCATAAGCAAGTAGAAGTCTAATGGCTTCTAATCTAGCAACAGGTGCAAAAGTTTCATCAAAATCAATTCCTTCTTCTTGATTATATCCCTTAGCAACCAGTCTTGCTTTATTTCTAATTACATTTCCATGCTCATCTAATTTGTTTCTAAAGACCCATTTTGTGCCAATTATTGAATAATCTTTAGGTCTTTTCACTAAGGTCCAAATATTATTTCTTTCAAATTGATTAAGTTCTTCTTGCATAGCATTAATCCAATTATGATCATTCTCAGCTTCTTCAAAAGTTTTAGGTTCAAGTTGAGATACAAATGCACAATGATTAAGTACATCTCTAAGTGAAGAACGAGTTTTTACCCCATGCATAGGATCACCGATAATTAACTCCTTAGGGTGGTTGTGAACATACCTCCATTCTTTGGATAAGTCATTTGTACCTTGAGGTTGTTCTTGAACTTCTTCACCTTTCTCATTTTGTTTGTCTTCTTGATCCTTGTCTTCTGGAGTTGCTGAGTCTTTCAAAGTGATCTCCTTCATACCTTCTATTAGTGGATCTGCATCATCAACACCCTCATTCTTCCTTGAAGGAAGATCGTTAGATTCATCAAAGACAACATGTATGGACTCCTCAACTACTAAAGTTCTTTTGTTGAACACTCTAAATGTTTTACTAGTGGAGGAGTAACCTAGAAAGATTGCTTCATCTGATTTTGCATCAAATTTACCAAGTTTTTCTTTTCCATTATTTAATACAAAACATCGGCAACCAAAAACATGAAAATATGCAATATTTGGTTTTCTTCCTTTCCAAAGTTCATAGGGGGTTTTCTTTAAAAATTGTCTAATTAAAGCACGATTTAAAATGTAACATACTGTATTAATAGCTTCCGCCCAAAAATATCTTGGAAGGTTGCTTTCACAAAGCATGGTACGGGCTATTTCTTCTAAGATTCTGTTTTTCCTTTCAACTACCCCATTTTGTTGGGGTGTCCTAGGAGCAGAGAAGTTATGGCCAATTCCATTTTCATCACAAAAATTTTCAAAGTCATGATTTTCAAATTCTGTTCCATGATCACTTCTAATATTTTGAATTGAAAACCCTTTTTCATTTGTGACTTTTCGATGAAATTTCATGAAAATTTGAAAAGTTTCATTTTTGTGAGCTAAAAAGAAAACCCAAGTAAAATGAGAGTAATCATCAATTATTATAAATCCATATCATTTTCCTTCTAGACTAGTGGTTCTAGTTGGTCCAAATAAATCCATATGTAAGAGCTCTAAAGGTCTAGAAGTTGAAACAGTATTTTTGGATTTAAATAATACTCTAGTTTGTTTACCTAATTGGCATGCATCACAAATTCTATCCTTTTCAAAATTCAGTTTTGGCAAATCGAGAACTAAATCCTTTTTAATTAATTTTGAAAGAGAATGCATGCTAATATGTGCAAGTCTACGATGCCACAGCCAACTAGTCTCATTTATTTTAGCATTTAAAGAAACTAGGCATTGCATGTCTAATTTTGTTAAATCATTCAAGTCTACCATATAAACATTGCCATGCCTATGTCCTATAAATTTAATGCCATCGTTAATAGGACTTGTCACAATGCAAACAGATGATTCAAAACTTACTTTATACCCTTTATCACAGAATTGACTAATGCTAAGTAAGTTATGCTTTAAACCTTTAACTAATAAAACATTCTCAATGTATTTGGAGGGAGTGATACCAATGTTACCTATCCCGATGATCTTTCCTTTGCCATTATCTCCAAAGGTGACCATCCCTCCATTCTTAGCATCAAGCGTGATGAATTGTGATTCATCACCAGTCATGTGTCTCGAGCATCCGCTGTCAAGATACCATTTCCTGTTTCCTTCTTGGGATGCTAGACACACCTGCAAGCAACGGTCACGTTTCTGTCTTAGGTACCCAAGCTTTCTTGGGTCCTTTCAGGTTAGTCAGAATGGTTCCTTTTGGAACCCATATTTTCTTTGTGTTTGCATATTTGTTAATAAGACATGTGTATGATTTATGTCCTATTCTTCCATATTTAAAATAAGTAATATTTGTAGACTTGTTACTTGAATAAATATCCTTCAGAAATTTTTGTTTCTTCAGGGGTTTATAACCAAGTCCAGCTTTATCATATATAGCTTTCTAATTTTCAAAGATCATATTTAGTTTGTTTGAACTTAAGGTGAACTTATCTACTATAGATTTCAGCTTGTTCATTTCATCCTTTAAGTTTTGATTTTCTTGAATCAAGGTGAATTTTTCAATTGAAAGATTTTCAGCTTGTTTCACTAAGGACTGATTTTCCAATTTCAGCTCTTTGTTTTTCTTCCCTAGTTTCTTTAATTCATCAATTGAATCATAGAATGCTTCATGCAATTCTTCAAAAGTAAATTCACTAGTGGATTCAGAAGTTACCTCATTTTCATGTGCCATCAGGCACAGGTTGGCTTGTTCTGTTGAGGTTTCTTCGTCGGAGCTTGAGTCATCACTCGCACTCCAGGTCGCCATCATTGCCTTCTTTTTGAACTTCTTTGGACCTTTCTTCAATTGTGGACATTCGGATCTGAAATGTCCTGACTTCTTGCACTCGTAGCATATAGGGGTTTGATCTTTTTCCTTTTCTTTGCTTTGATCCTCTTTTGTGAATTTCTTTCTCATCCCCTGTTTCCTTTTTCTTAGAAACTTCTTAAATTTCTGGGTGATGAGAGCCATCTCTTCATCCTGATCTTCATCTTCAGAGTCATCCGTTTCATAATCAGGCGAAGTTGTGGATTTGAGGGCAATGGTTCTTTTCTTTTTGACTTCATCCTCTTGATGTTGCTTCATGCTAAGTTCATGAGTCATCAAGGATCCAAGAAGCTCTTCTAGAGGTAGAGTGTTCAAGTCCTTTGCTTCTTGGATGGCAGTCACCTTGGCTTCCCAAGTTCTTGGCTGTGACCTGAGAATCTTCCTTACAAGTTCACTGTTAGTATAAGATTTGCCAAGACTCCTTAAACCATTGATTATATCAGTAAAATGAGTAAACATAGCAGTTATGGACTCATCATGCTCTATTTTGAACAATTCATATTTATGTACAAGCATGTTTATTTTAGACTCTTTTACTTGATTTGTTCCCTCATGAGTGACTTCTAACCTATTCCATATTTCTTTAGCAGATGCACAAGTAGAAATGCGATTAAATTCACTAGCATCTAGTGCACAATAAAGAACATTCATAGCTTTGACATTTAATTGTGCCAATTTCTTGTCAACCTCATCCCATTCTTTCTCGGGTTTGGTTGACTCCTCACCATCTATAATCTTGGTGGGTGTGTGAGGACCATTCACTATGATACTCCACATATCATAGTCGAGTGCTTGTATGAAAATCTTCATCCGAGCTTTCCAATAGGTGTAATTAGACCCATTGAAAAGTGGAGGTCAGTTTGTTGATTGCCCCTCGGCTAGAGAAGTTCCAACATGGGTTGCCATAGATCTTTGGCTCTTTGATTGTTAAATCAAAGAAAGGGCTAGAGCACCGGCTCTGATACCACTTGTTGCCCAGCTATGCAACCCAAGAGGGGGGGTGAATTGGGTTTCTAAAAATTTTAAGCCCAACTGATTACTTATGAAGAACAAAATAAAGACTTTAATTCAATATTAATTATCTAAAGCAGGAATGCAAGAATATAATAAAGAAATAAAGTGAAGCGATAAAGCACACCACAAACACAAGGATTTATAGTGGTTCGGTGCTAACCTTGCACCTACATCCACTCCCCAAGATCCCACTTGAGAATTTCAATCCACTATCCTTTGTATTCAACCCGAATACAAAATGTCGAAAACTCCGACACTAGCTATCCCAAGCTAGATCACTTATTTTCCGGGTACAAGTAAACCCAAAACACTCCGATTTCAGGTTCGGATCAACCTTTTCTTGTTTTGGAAATTCTCCAAAAACAAGAACAAAAACTCACAAAGAGTAAGAGTATTTAGAGCACAGGTTAATACAATAACAGCTCCTTTAATGAGTAAATATAACAATAAAAACTTTACTCAAATGATGAACCCCTTTTTCATATTTTCTCAAAGTGGATGAACGCTTGAATGCTTGAGAAGAGGTTGATTGTTGATTGAAGATCTCTTGAAAGCTTTGAACGATCTCTAGATCAAGGTTGAAACAATAGGCGTGAAGAATTCTCTCCTTGAAAGATCTTGCTTTTCTCTTTCACAATCTCTCTGGTATATTGTGGATCCTCTCTCTTTTTCTTTTTGGATTTTTCGTTGATCTCAGGCTTTTTTCGTGCAAATTTCGGATCCTCTCTTCTGTTCTTCTCTCCTTCTCTTTTTCTCTTCACTTTTGATTTCACATTTGATCCGCTATTTAATCTGCAATTTCTTTCACCATTTAAAGCATTTTGTAGCATTAGAAGCAAGAGAAAACAATTTAGGTAGATAAAGAGCCGTTAGAGGATTTTTAGGAAGCATAAATAGCAATTAAAACGGGCAAAAAAATAGCCGTTGCTAATATTTCCCGTCGCAGGGGTCGACTCATGAGTCAACTCATGCTTCAGGGGTCGACTCATGAGTCGACCTCTGTTGCAAAAACCAGAGAATGCTTTTCTGGAAATTCTTGGCTCAAATTAGCAGGGGTCGACTCATGAGTCGACTCATGCCTTGTGGGTCGACTCATGAGTCGACTCACAGGTCGTGCCAAGCCAGAAAACTAGCGTGCCAAGGAGAATTTTTGCGTGCCAATCAGCTCACAGTGCCATGAGTTGACTCATGAGTCGACTCATGCACTTCAAATCTTCATAACTTCAAGAATATAAGTCCAAACACAATAAAATTTTCATCAATAGATTTCAAATCATTTATTCTATCAAATGGTACTATCAAATCAGGATTTTAGTGAAATTATGATTTTGCCCTTGAAGAGCATAAGGACTTTTTCATTTTAAAAATATTTGTATCCCTTCAATCTGCTTTGTAATCATCAAAATCAATCTAGGAGCAACAATTTTTTGCAGACCAAGCATCCAATTAAGAAAAAGGAGCTAATTCTTATGGATGGATGGCTTGGAATTGAAAAAAAAAATAGATGATAATGTTTGGCAAAAGCTTAATCTTTTTTACATCATACCATCATTAATTATTAATTGATTTTGATGGTTTGTCAATATGTATAATGATCTTATTATGCGAGTTAAATATTTTGAATATATTGCTTATTTGCATACTATCTTAATATTTTATATCATATTCTTTTGATTGTTAATCATTTGAGAAATCTAAGATAAGCTTGATTGTATAAAATCTTGTTTGGATGTAAAACTTATAAATTAGTTTTCTAATATGCTTACAAGAAACAATAAAAGTTGCACATCAAAGATAAGACATATATTCATAAAAGATTATACACTTGATTGATGTGTATGCCATATGTGTATGATATACTTATTGAATTTTTGGATGATTGTTTTCATTGTAAATATGTTATATAAACATTCTTAGAAATTAATTTGGTACTTACTTTAGTAAATATTATGTGTGTTTGGTATTTGCTTAGTTAATAAATTTTACTTGATTTTGAATGGCTTTGTTTGCAAAAGAAAGGGGGAGAAAATTTGGTAATTAAAGAAAATGAATTTGACATCAAATTCTTGTTATAATGTGATTTTTTTCATAATATGTTATCAATTTGAATATGAGATATAAAATTTAATAAGAATAAAAATTAATTTACTTGTATCAAGAGTAAGAAAGAAATAAATCTAAGAAATTTAGCATATAGTAAGGGGAAGCAAATTTTGAATAAGAATTGAACTCAATTGTTTATGATATTAAGAGAGAGTTTAATATTTTTGGATTATTAAAGAAAAAAATTCACTCTCTTAATCTTATTGATTGTTTCGTTTAAGTTATTCTTTTTGATGATGTCAAAAAGAGAGAGATGGTGAGTATATGCTTGAGCTTAAATTTGAATGAAGTATATTTGTATTGTTTAGTAGTTTCATGCTTTATAAATTGTGATTTTTTTAGAAACCCACTATATATTATTTTGTATATACTCAAAAATTTTGTCATCATCAAAAAGAAAAAGATTGTTAATCCAAAGACTGATTTTGATGATGACAAAGAGTTTTGAGTATAAAAAAAAATTAAATTTAAAGAGTTTTAATGAGGATTAAATCAATTTTAGAAAATAAGTCTAGCTTAAAAATTAATTTGAAGAAGAAATACTGAAAAATAGCATTTGCCACGCTTGGCACGCCAGTTGAGTCGATCCTATGAAAATCTAAGCCGATCCAGTTTGAGAAAGACTAAAAGATAGAAAGCAGTATTTTCAGTCTAATGCCACTGAGCCGATCCAATTCAAGACTGAGCTAAACCAGTGAAGAACTGAGCCTACTTAGAGAAAACTAAGCCGACTCAGTGACCTGTAATGGCTAGTTTTCTATATTGCAGTTTTTTATCTCCATTGTCTCATAATGGCTACTTTAGCCCTTTCAAAGGCTAGAACACTTTCTCCAACCTCTGTCAAGCCTATTTAAAGATGGAGAATCAAAGAAAAAAAATAAAAAGTGAATTGAAAGAAGAAATCATTCAAGTTTGAGAGCTTCATTGAATATCCAATAAAAAGAGAGAAAAGAGAGAGATTCAAGCACAGATTTTAGATGGTATTCAAGAGCTATCTTCAACACCATCTTCAACATTCTCTCAACATCAAAGGAAGAGAAAGCCAAGCATCAAAGAGCAATCCTCCGGCCTCTTCATCACGTCAAAAAGAGTTTTTCTTTTTCTTTTTGTTTGTGCTGAATTGTATTTTTTGTTTCTTTGCAAATTTCTTTCGAGGAAAAAAATTTGGGATTGATTGTTAGCCTGAGAAAATAATCATTGTATAGTTGTGGTTGGTGAGCCAAGGTTAAAACCAACTAGATTGATAGTGAGTTTGAAAAACTATCGGTGTAGGATTATGGTTGGTGAGCCCAGAAAAACTAACTGGATTTGTTTGTAAATCTGAAAAAATAAACATACTATAGTCAAGGGATTATAGTAAAATTTTCAAGGAGAGCTTGAGAAGTGGACGTAGGAGTGGATTGCTCCAAACCACTATAAATCTTGTATGTTTGTATTGTGCTTGCTCTCTTACCTTAGTTTCCTGCTTTACTTATTTTCATTTCTTGCATAGCAACTTATATACTTTATTTCCACTGCTATATATTACAATCGCCACATAATCACTTAAGTTAGAAGCACATATTTATTTAGAGTTTTAATTTGACTTAAAATTTCATAAAATATCCAATTCACCCCTCTCTTGGGTAGCCATTCTTGGGCAACATTATTACCCCCACAATTCTTTTTTTATTGAATTTAAGCATAAAAATGGTAAAATGGGATGAAAGGAAATTAAAGCACCTGAGGAGAATTTTTTTTTTTTTTATTGAGCTCTCCTCCCAACTTAGCCGACATTGTCTCTAATAAAACTCAACTTCTAGGAAAGATAGGACCTGATAAACCTAACCAAACTGAAAGAAAAATGAAATTAAAAAGTAAAGAGCTAGGTTGTCTCCCAAGAGCACTAAATTTAAAGTCTTCATCTAGAACTTTTATTTATTTATTTATTTATTTATTTATTTAGGGCTATGATTTTTATTAAGGTCGTTCCTAAGAAATTAGGTTGTCTCTCAAGAAGTGCTAAGTTTAACATCTTTAGTCAAATACTAAAAGAGTGCTTATCCTATTTTTGTCCGAATCTTAACATGGGTCTGTAATTTTCTACGTGATTCAGACTCTTCCTTAAAATATTTCCTATGTGGGACCATTATGTGACTCATTCCCCTGATAACTATCTATTTTTCTTTTATAATTAGATCTAGGTATAACTTAAGTACTAATCAAAGTTCTAAGGGACCTAGATCTATGTGCTTGATGTGCTGAGGGAGTGTTTCTAGATCTCCTATTGTTGCCTCTTCTTTTTTAGGCAAAGGTTCGACCAGTGTCATAAGGGGTTCAACTAGTAATTCTGATCTTAGTTAAATACAATATCATTAAGTATAGATACCTCATTAATATTATCAGCTTCGACTATCTCCTCTAGTTCCTCAAACCTGAATGTTCTCGACTGATCAAACTGGTCTTTAAGTTCTAGACCATTCTGGGCTCTAGGGTCAATCTCAAGTTGGCTTGGTAATCTATTCTCTTCTAGCTTACTGACTGCTGTAGCTGATTGGCCCAGTTGTTTTAATAACTAGCCAGTGATTTGCATGAAATTATTAAGAGTATTTTTAATGTCTGAAGTTGATTGTGCTAAGACTTCTAAACTATTTTCTAATGTGTTGACTCCTTCCTCAGGATTTAAATCTAGTTGATTATTCAGTGCTTGATTGGGCCTTAGGTAGGGCTAATCAAAAATATGGGATCCTAATGTTGCATCTTGTGATCATGTAAAATTAGGATGATTTTTCCATCCTGGGTTATAAGTTGGTGTATAAGGTTCATTCATATATCTTTCATTGAATGCATTTTCTTGTGTGAATCTATTTTGGGTTGGACTCATCAAGTAAGGACACTCCTCCACAATATGATCTGGTGTATTGCATCCAGTGCATATGGGTGCTAGCTCTTGGTTAAATTGGATATGTCTTTCGAATTCTAAGGCTTCAATTCTATTGATCAAAGTTGCAATTCTAGTATCTTCAAACTCCTTTGTATAAATGTATGCATCTTCAATTCTAGTGAATGTAAGATGCATGTTAATCATTTGAAGGCCAATTATAAAATTGTTGGCTGAGGATCTAATTTTAGATGGTTGGACAGAGCTAATTGGGTAACACAATTCTGCAGAGTTTTAGGTTGTCTAATAGAATCCATTTCTTCCTTAGTGGCCTTATAGGCTTGTAGGCTTTAGATTATATTTGATAATCATCCTTTAGCCCTAGTAGAAATTATTTTTTAAAATTAAATTTCATTTATTTATTTTTTTATTTTTTACATATATGAGAGAAAGAGAGGAGAAGAAGAAGAGTTTTAGAGATGAGAGTCCTAAGGAGTCCTAGACCTATAGATAATAGATGAGAGTATTTTAGTTAGATTTAACTTTTAAAAGTAAGCAAGTTATCGAATAAATTAAAACTCTACTTAGGATTATCCTAATTCTAGATAGCTCCTAACTGCCAAAGTTACCTTCGAGCCCTCCAAGTCAGAAGCTAATCAATCAATTGGCCAGATAAGTGCAAGGTCGGTGAGGGTCCCCCCGTTGCTTTCCTAAATACCAATTAAATTGGTCAGGTAAGCGAATAGAATTAACTAAGTAACCACCTTCCTTCAGGATCTTGTCTCTGAACTACTTGCCTAGACACCAGCTAATTGATCAACCCTAATTTAGTCTAACTCTTAGGATCCCTTGTCCTAATGAGCTCGGATGTCCCTAGGGCTAGCGTCTAATTGATTTTATTTATAGGCTTGGGTTAGTGCAAATGAAGGAGACTTGTTTATGGGCTAACGAAGGGTGATAAAATTCTCCCTTATCTTATTTAGGTTCGTACCCTTAAAGTAATTTAAATATGCTCATGCACAATCAATAAGAACAAACAAGTTTTATTTAAAAACTAACACAAATTAATAATATGCACAAGAAAAGAATAGGTTAGAATACGTACCTGGCTTTCAGTACTCACCAACTTAAAGTAAGGCAAGATAAGAAAGACAAAAAAATAAGACTAAAACCAAAAGCATGAAGAACAAGATTTAGAATACAATATACAGCACGTCAATTTCTCTGACAACAACATCAAAAACTTGATGTATCTTAAATTATACCACAAGTGTATGGTGTGCAATGTAGCATGTTCAGTGAGTATGGCTCCATCCCATGAGAAATTGGATGTTTAAGTCATATTCAAATTCTTGCTCAGGCAAACTTTATGATGAGAAAGATAGATTATGTTGGATTATGTTAGATTACTAACTACTAAAATAGTAAAATACTTAAATATAAAAATAAATAATCTAAAAGATCTAGGGCTTTTGAATCTACTAGATCAATGAATTAGATAGTCTTTTTATAGTTTCTTTTATGATGTCTCTTGATTAAGATATAAAATATAAACAAGCATGGATCATGAAGAGATTTAACTCAACTATGATCCATCAAGCATTTTATTTTCACTCTAATTAAGAGACTCTTCTTTCAACTTTTTCTCTTATGTTACCCAAGTATGGGCTATGAAGGGGCTCAAACCCAACTATAACCCATCAAAGTTTTCCACAAGAAAGAGGAGGAAAGGATTTGAAAAACTTATGAGTCTTTTACCTGTTATCCTTTTTGTACCGAATCAAACATGGACTATGAAGAAATTCCAACCCAACTATAGTCCATCAAATCTCTTGGCAAAAGAGATGAAGAAAGAAGAATTCTAAAAATTAAAAGCACCAAAAATTTAGAGAATAGAGCTTCTAATCATGATCTAACTTCATCGCAAATCCTAGGGGGATTGTTTAGCTAGACATAATTTAATTTGAAGCTCTAAAGTTAATTGACAAATATAAAATAATAATTATTCTAATTGCAAGAATTTAACATGCAAGATTTTAAAGGGTTGCAGGAATTAAATAAAAAAATAAATGCAAAGAAATTAAACTCCCTTAGTGCTGAAATTATCGAAATGCATAAAATAAATTGAAGGAAATGAAACTAATTTATTGCTAGAATAAAACTTCTAATACAAAACTCTTAACTCCTAAGCCATTAACAGGGCTTGGAGTTAAAAATAAAAATTAAAACCAAAGAAAGAGAAAAATCTAAACTAAGATCTTTTTTTACGGCCTTCCTCTGTAGAGCCTTCTGATTCTCACACCTCTCCTTGACTGACTCTCCTTCTCATGTGTTAGAATGATGGAAGAAAGTGAAAACAAGGCTAAAAAATTTAAAAGGTGAGTATTCTCACCTGTCATACGGGCTCCTATAAGAGGTATGGTGTGGAGAGAGAGATATATATATTCAAGGTAGAGGTATCGGGCTTATTTATAGGTGTTGGGGGAAAGAGATTTTTTTATTTTTTTTGATGTGAGATTAAGGGGTGTTTAATAAGGAGGAGAGGGAGAGAGGGATGCTTCAGCTATCACTATTTATTTTCTATCGAAAAATCCTTCCAATTTTTACTGATCGATGTAAGGCTTCTTAGCCTTTGGATGGTGATCAAAGGGCATGAAATTCCTCCCGAAACATAGCCATAGTTTTCCTTAATCGTTGGATCGGCCTCAGGTTAATTCTTGGCCGCTTGGTAGCATAAGGTGCTTGAGTTCTATGTTTCTCCCAGCCAGCATCAACAGCATCCATTAGATTGCTCCCCTTGAACTGCACTTGATCGTGTGATGGTGCAAAGAAACCAGATTCCATTATTCCTCCAAACACTGTGTGAAGACCATTTAAGATGTTACTGTAGCTTCTCATATGGTCCACTAGGCTTCTCATGGACCAAGTGGTCCATGGTCGATTGGCCAACTTATGGATTGGTCTGGGTTGGTTTTTGACTTGATTTTGAACCCATTTTCACTCTATTTTTGGTTCTGTTTTATCCTTTTAAGCTTGCAAATCAAGCTCTTCATGTTGATGCACCTCTTTCCTACAAAATATATGAAGTAGCATCAATTTTAAAAGAATAAAGATCATTTAGTCTATAAATTAATGCTTCTTTGCTTATATTTATACACTTATCATTGCCTTGAACCTAATTAGATTATGTTTGAACCTTTGATTTATTTTCTTATTAGATGGAAGTGTTTCATGTGAACAGGGAGTCCTCCACACCAACACAAAAGTCATGCCAAAAATAAATATGTGCCTCTTGGTTTTGCATTAAGAAGAAGGAGAGTCCTTCTTCATTAAGACTCTTAACAAGCCTTCCTTTCTCTCATTTATTCCATGCTAATTACTAAGGGGATGCACCATTAGATGGCACTTTGGAAAGTGCATGCAGAGGAAGAGTCCTTCTGCTTCTTAAATTCCTAACAAACCTCTCACACGGTGAATTAAAACACTGAAGAAACCAAGGCGCCAAGTGTTGGCATCCCTTCGTGGCGCCCCTTCCTTTCTTATTTAGCGGGGGCATTTCATCATATTAGAGGCCCCATTTTACTAGTTGTTAGGCATGGAATGGTGAGGGAGAAGAAAAGAAAATTTTGAGAAAATGATAAGGACATAGGAGAGAAAAAATAGAAAGAAAACAAGAGTGAAAAAGGAAAGACAAGGGGTTGCTTATCCTAGGGTTCAGTTCTTCCTAGAGTTGGTTTCTGAATCTGATTTTGGGTGGTGAGGTCTTTTGAGAAAAGATCTTTGGCATGACCCTAGTGGAGGATTTGAAGGCATACAGATGGTGGTACAATCGGTTCTTGAAAAGAAAAGTCGATAGTGGACTTATGAAGAATGCTGCTGCACTACATCAAGTTGGGAAGGACCCTGATCTATCTCGTGTGGATCACCATTGGAGGGTGCCTATCATGGTGTCTTGTGGAGATCATTCTGTCACCAAATCATCATCTTCAAGAAGTATATCTTCTACCTTATTGCATGCTTGATTGGTTTGATTGAAGTGTATAAGGTATTCTTAGGGTTTGTGTTCCGGTTGGCTAGTTTTAAGTGTTAAAACTTCTTTTATGTATGTTAAAAATTTTTGAAAATCATATTTCGCTATGCCACCGGAACCCAACAAATTTGTCATGAGATTCATCAAAAGCCATATGAATAGATTCTTCAACAATAAGGATTCTTTTGTTGAAGATGCTATATGCCTTGCTTGATGTAGAATATCCTAAGAAGATGCCCTCATCCAACTTGGCATCAAATTTTTCTAAATTATTCTTTCTATTATTTAGTATAAAACATCTACAACCAAAAATATAAAAATAGTTGATATTTGATTTTCTTTCTTTCCAAAGTTCATATGGTGCTTTCTTTAAAATAGGCCAAATTAAAATATGATTTAAGATATAACATGCTGTGTTAATGGCTTCCATCCAAAAATATCTAAATAAATTTCTTTCACATAACATTGTACGTGCTATTTTTTGTAAGATGTGATTTTCTCTTTTTACTCACCCATTTTGTTGAGGTATTCTAGATGTGAAAAAATTATGATCAATTCTTTTATCTTTACAAAAAATTTTAAAATGTTGATTTTTAAATTTGGTGCTGTGATCACTATGAATACATATGATAGATATGTCCTTTTCATTTGAAACTTTGCAATAAAATTTAGTAAATACACTGAAAGCTTCATCTTTTTGTGCTAGAAACATTACCCAAGTAAATCTTGAAGAATTATCTATAATTACAAGACCATATTTTTTATCTCCTAAGCTTGTGGTCCTAATGGGTCCAAATAAATCCATGTAAAGCAATTCTAGAGGTCTAGATGTTAAAACCATGCCTTTTGATTTAAAAGAATTCTTAATTTGTTTTTCAAATTGACAAGCATCACAAATCTGATTTTTTTCAAAATTTAGTTTTAGTAAATCTTTAACAAGATCTTTCTTAGTGAATTTTAAAAGCAAATTCATGATAATATGACCTAATCTACGATGCTACAACCAGCTAGTCTCATTGACTTTGGCATCCATTGCAACTAGACATTGATCATTCTTTATATTTGGATCATCTAGATCTACCAGGTACACATTGTCATGTCTATATCCAATGAACATGATACCATTGTCATTAGAACTAGAAACTATACATAATAAAGACTCAAAAGTTATCTTAAATTCTTTATCACAAAATTGATTAATGTTAAGTAAATTATCTTTCAATCCTTCAACTAATAAAATATTTTGAATAGAGGTGGAGAGAGTGATGCGGATATTACCGATACCAATGATACATCCTTTTGTATTGTCTTCAAATGTAACAACTTCTCTATCCTTAGATTCAAAAGTGACAATTTGAGATTTATCATCCGTCATGTGCCTGGAATAACCGCTATCAAGATATCAAAGTCTTTTTTTTTTCATGGACTATAAGACACTCTTACAAAAGAAAATCAAGTAAGGTTTTTAGGTACCCAAGTCATCTTGGATCCTTTAGGATTAGTTCTAATGGTTCTTTTTGGAACCCAAACTATTTTAACCATACTTCCATTTAATTTTCTGAAATCACATGTATAAGATTTATGGCCAACTTTTCCATAGAAAAAACATGAGACATTTGTAATAGGATTTGATGAGGCTCCAATAAAGAAATTTTTTAATAATTTTTGCTTCTTTTGAGTTTTGAATCCCAATGCAGTCTTGTTAAACACAGCTCTTTGTTCATTCAAAAAGATATGCAGCTTTTTAGAACTATAAGTAATTTTTTTTATAAAAAGTTTAATTTTCTTTAGTTCATCATTTAATTTTTGATTTTCACAAGCTAGTAAATCAAGTTTTTCAAAAATTTTTTCCTTTTATGAGTAAGTTCATGATTTAGCTTTTTCAATTCTTTGTTTTTCAAACTTACTTTCTCATATTCAATCATAAGCTCTAAAAATGCATCTTCCAATTCATCAATTGTAAAGTCTAGGGAGTTTTCAGCATTTATCTCCTATTGGTGTGCTATCAAGCAAAGATTTGCCACTTCTTATATTTCTTCTTTGGAGCTTGAGTCCTCACTATCGCTCCAAGTTGCCATCATTGCCTTCTTCTTAAATTTTTTGGATGATTTTGTGAGGAGAGGGCAGTCTATTTTAAAATGATTGGATTTTTTGCATTCAAAACAAATGGGCAGCTCCTTCTCTTTCTCTTTCTTCTTATCCTTGCTTGGTTCACCTTTGAAGGTCTTCTTTTTGAAACCTTGCTTCTTCTTCCTCATAAACCTCATAAACTTTCTTGCGATCAAGGCCAAGTCTTCTTCTTCATCTTCCTCATCGGACTCATCACTTTCATCATCCTTGGAGGTTGTTGTTTTGAGTGCAATAGTCTTTTTCTTCTTAATTTGTTCCTCCATATTTTGCCTTATGGTTAACTCATGAGTTATTAGAGACCAAAGGAGTTCTTTTAGTGGTAGTTTATTGAGGTCCTTGGCTTCTTGTATAGCGGTGACTTTTGCCTCCCAAGCCTTCGAAAGGGACTTAAGAATTTTATGAACAAACTCACTATTAATATAAGACTTTCCCAAACTTTTTAAATCATTTATAATATCAGTGAATCTAGTAAATATTTCAAAAATAGATTCATTTTGCTCCATCTTAAATAATTTATATTTGTGCACAAGCATATTTATTTTAGACTTTTTAACCTGATTGGTACCCTCATGGATAACCTCTAACCTATCATAAATTTTCTCAGCTGACATACATGTGAAAATTCTATTGAATTCATTAGGATCTAATGTACAATATAAAATATTTATAGATTTTGCATTTAACTCAATCATTTTCATATCAAGCTTATCCCAATCCTCTTCAGATTTAGGAATATCTTTATCATCTACTTTAATTATGATTGTGTGAGGACCTTTAATTATAACTCTCCAAAATTGATAACCAAATACTTGAATGTAAATACGCATGCATATTTTCCAATAAGTGTAATTTGTTCCATTGAACAAAGGTGGACGATTGGTCGATTGCCCCTTGACAAGAGACGCACTCATTTGGGTTGCCATTTGATCTTAACTCATGATTATTAGATCAAATATACGTGAGTACCGAGCTTTGATACTACTTGTTGCCCAGCAAGACAACCCAAGAGGGGGGATGAATTGATTTTTTTAAAATTTAAATAAGATATATGCTATTTTTGCAAAATAGTAAAGTGATAATGAGTGCTAAAAGTTATGTGATTAAGTAAACTAAAATATTAAGAGAAGATGAATAAGAGAGAAAACAAGCAGCAAACAAACATCATAATTTTTATAGTAGTTTGGTGCCCCTAGCACCTACATCCACTCTCCAAGATCTACTTGAAAATTTCACTATAATCTGTCCAAGATTACAGTTGGATAGTTTTTCTGAGCTTACTTTCTAAAATCCAATTGATTTTATACTGGATCACCAACCGCAACCTATACAAAGCCAATCTTAGGCTTACAATCTAATTTTTAGACTTGGATGAGCCTATCCCCTTGCTTTAAAACTCAATTGAAGCAAGTTACAAAGAAGGATAATAGAAAAAAATAATAAAACATAAAAGCTCCTTTAATGAGTAGATTAGAAGTTGATGAAGCTTGATTGTTGAGTGCTTAAATGCTTGCAGTTAAGACTCTTGAATGCTTCTTGAATGATCTCACAAAAATCAAGAGAAAGTGGCTTAGAAGTCGGTGAACTCTTTTAAATACAATAAATACTAAAAAATCACTTTTTTTCACTTTGAACAGTTTGAATAGCTTGAACAGTTACTTTATTTTGTTTCCTTGACTTTTCTTTTATATGTGAATGATATCTTTGAGCCCAAAACTAGCCATTTTTGTCCGTTGGAGATGAAATATAGTCATTGAAAAAGTTTTGAAAAAAAATCTGAGCCACTCAGAACTAGCTGTTGTGGCTGTCGAGCTTCTCAAGTTGACTCGACCTAACTTCAAATCGACTCAACTAGTCTTCAAGTCGACTCGATTGATTTTCGAGTAGACTCATTTTCAATCGATAGAAATATACCTCTTTATAAATTTGTGTTCACTGAGACAAAGTCAACTCGATTTTATTTTGAGTCGGCTCAATCTCAGGTGGTAGAAACTGATCTTCTATTTTTTAAGATGGAGTCGACTCGATTTGAAATTGGACTTGACTCGATATCGTGCCACTCCTACGTGCCATCTTCAAAATGTGCCAGAGTCAACTCTATTCTATCTTGAGTTGACTCAATTTCCTTCAAATGATCTTTTTGCATGAAATTCGAGTCCAACTCGTATCTCATTGGCTCAAGGTATTCTTAATTTATTTCAATCTATTTCAATGGTGCTTTGCATCTACAAAAATATTCTTAAGAAAAACTCAGAAGATATTAGTATCTCGCTATACTTTAATGTTTGGTCATCATCAAAATCATTCTTGGGGTCAACATTTAGTTACAACCATAAGAAGGTAGCCATTACATAAGAACTTTAGTAGTGGCTTTTTAGTGGCAGCCATAATTAGTTCTCAAAAATAATGGCACTCTTAGTGGTGGCCATGAAAATATGGTCACTAATGATAGTTTTTGAATGATGACACCACAAAATGGTCACTTAATGACAACAAATTTTAAGACCCCTACTTTGCAAAAGTAGGATTTAAGTCCTTTTTTCTTTCATTGATGATTTTTAAACTAAGATACATAACTTCTATTTCTAATACTGAGGTCTATCATTCTTAAAATGGATAGGACTAGTTGAAATCAACTCAAAAAAGTGAAAATTCTTTAAGAGATTATTGATCCATGGTTTGATTTTAATGAGTACAAAATATTTGAGTATGATACTAATGACCGTATATTCTTTGGATAGTTAATTTTTTCATAGAGAGCACAAGCTTAAATATTTTAAAAAAATGAAGAAGCTTAGAAGAATAAATCCAAAAATTAAAAAATATTTATAATATTTGGAGAAACATTTGAAGTATAAATAGTTGAGTGTGATACTAATAATTGTATGTTCTTGGAGTCATTAATTTATTTTATAGAGAGAACAATGAGCTTGAACTTTTAAAAAAATATGAAAAAGTTTAGAAGAACTAATCCTAAAGTTGAAAAAATATTTGAATTATTTGGAGAAGCATTTGAGGTATTTTGAAAGTCTTTGTAGTAGAGGAGTTGACCCCAAGTTAACTATGAGTTGACTCTCTCAAGCAAAATAGAGAAGTGTTTATATGGACCAATCTTCGAGCCGACTTCTACTTTCTTCGAGCTGACCCCTACTTATCTCGAGTCAACTCGACTGCGATTGACAGCCTAATGGCTAGTTTCTTGCAAGCTTCTAACAGACAAATCCAACTTCCACTGGCTAGTTTAACATCTTCAATGGCTAGTACACTTTCTCCAATCAAATTTAGTATATTTAAAACATAAAATCAATTGAAGTAATCTAAGAGGAAAGAAAAGAAAAAAATTCTAATTTATGGTGAAGGCATTGAATATTCTTGAGTGAGTTAAAGGAAGAAAAATTAAGTGAGCTTCCAAAAAAACATCCTTACCATCATTGAAAAGTCTCTGATTCATTGAAGAAGAGAAGTCAAAACTTCAATATGCATTTATCGTCAACTTCAACTGAGCTTCAATAAGTTTTATTCTTGTTTTGCTCTTATGTACTCTTTCTAATTTTTGTTATATATTTTATTTTTTATAAATTTTTTGAGATAGAAACTTAGGGGATATACTTATCCAAGTTCATAATTGGATATTGCATTGACTAAGTCTAAGGATGACTTAATTGAGAAAGTTTTGGTTAATTTTCTATACAAAAAAAGTGAGCCCCCTAAAATAATTAGTTGGATTGATTGTATGCCTGATTAAAACAAGCATACTATAGTCAAGAAGATTATAGTTGAATTTCTAAGTAGGAAGAATTGAGAGTGGATGTAGGTGTTGGTTTTGACATCGAACCACTATAAATTATTATGTTTATGTTACTTATGCTTGTTCTTAATTTGTGCACTATTTTATTATTTATTTTACTATACATACTTATTGCATCCACCATGTACTTACTTAGTTTACTTTAATTAAGTATATACTTATTTTAAGATTATAAAAATTTTTAAAAAATTCAATTCATCCCTCCTCTTGTGTTGCTATATCTATGTAATAATTGGTATCAAAGAAAGTGCTCTTTTATCTTTTATAGACTTAACCATCCAGAGCTCAAGATCATTGACAACCCTGGGAGATGAAGGGTACTCTCTCGTAAGACCATCTCTTTTTTATGGTTTTGATTATATTTATTGAAAAGCTAGAATAAAAATTTTTATTTAAGCAAAATACTATGATTTATGGAATATAATAATGCATGGTACACATACACCTACTAAAATTATAAATAGTGTTCAATTCCTAAATATGAAAATGATTAGAATAATAAAAAAAAGTAGCTTAAGTGAATATAAATATGATGAATGTACTTTATTATGCTCTTGATGAAAATCAATTTGATAGAATGTGTACATGTTCTTCTGCTAAAAAAATTTAGAATACATTGAAAATAATTTATGAAGATACCATTGAAATGAAAGAATAAAAAATTAGTATGCTCGATAGAGTACAAAATATTTAAAATAAAATCATATGAATCTATTTCTAATATATTTTCAAGATTTATAAATATTGTTAATGATCTAAATTTACTGAAAAAACTTATGGTAAACTGGTATTGCGAGAAAGATTCTTAGATCGTTGTCTAGGTCTTAAGATGCAAAAGTGACAGCTATTCAAGACATAAACAATCTAAATCAGTTATCTTTGGAAGAGCTCTTGGGTTTCTTTATGACTTTTGAGTAGACTATGATGAATTAAGAAGAAATGGACAACAATAAGAGAAAGAAAATATAAGCATTTAAGTTCTCAAATCAGGAAGATAATATACAAATTGAAGAATTTGATGATAAAGATAAAGATTTATCATTAATCACTAGAAAATTTAAAATTTTTTTGAAGATGATAAAGTAGAAGAAGCATGAAAGAAGAAAGAAAGCTTCAACTAAGGAGAAGCTAAGCAAGAAAAGAAGAAGACAACTTGGAGCGATAATTAAGATAAATCTTAAATAGCTATAATTTAATGAAAAAGGAGAGAGAGAGTTAGCTAAGTATATCCATAGTAATTTTATCTAAATTTTTTGTTGAAAAAAATTAGCTCTTAAATTTAAAGTACTTTGATACATTAATTTTGAAATAATTAAATATTTTGAATTTGATCTTTCATACTTGTATCCTAAAGCTTTTCAATTATCCTAAAATTTGATTGGCGCAAACATGAATTATTGAAATTTTCTTAATGTACTCTAATATTCAAATATAACCTTTTGATATTGTCAAAAAGGGGGAGAGGATAAGTTGAGTATATGCTTGACCTAATCTAAATATTTTATGACTTGATTTAAAGTATGTTCTCAATGCATCTACTTATTTACTTCACATTAATCATGCATAAATCAGCATAAAATCTAAAAATCATACCATGTTTTATTTTACATATACTCAAAATTTTGGCATCATTAAAAAAGAGGAGATTATTGATCCAAAGATTGATTTTGATGAATATAAAATATTTGAGTATGATACTAATGATTATATATTCTTATAGTAGTTAATTTATTTTATAGAGAGCATACTAAGATTAAATATTTAAAGAAGCATAAAGAAGCTTAGAAGAACAAATCATAAAGTTGAAAAAATATTTGAAGTATTTAGAGAAGCATTTGGTGAAGTGTAAACATTTGAGTACGTGTGATACTAATGATTATGTATTCTTGGAGTAATTAATTTATTTTATAGGGAGCACAATGAACTTGAATATTTGAATAAGGATGGAGAGGCTTAGAATAATAAATCCTAAATTTAGAGAAATACTTGAAGTGTTTAGAGAAATATTTGATGTATTTTGGAAGCCTATATAGTAGAGAAGTCGATCTTAAGTCAACTATGAGTCGACTCTCTCAAGAAAGATAGAGAAATATTTTTGTGGATCAATCTTCGAGCGAACTCTTAGTTTATTCGAATTGACCTCTACTTGGCTCAAGTAGACTCAACTTTGATTGATAGCCTAATGACTAGTTTTGCTGCAAGCTTCCAACAGACAAATCTGACTTTCAATGTTTAGTTTGACCTCTCCAATTGCTAGTATACTTCTTCCAATCAAATTTAAGTACATTTAAGATATAAAATCAATTGAAGAAGTAATCTAAGAGAAAAGAAAAGAGAAAAACTCAAATTCTTAGTGAAGACATTGAATATTCTTGAGCAAGTCAAAGAGAGAGAAATTAAATATAATTAATTGAGTAAGCTTCCAAAAGAATATTTTTACCAATCATTGAAAAGCCTCTTATTTATTTGAGAAAAGAAGTCAAAGCTTCAATGAGCAATCATTGTCAACTTCAACCAAGCTTCAACAAGTTTTATTCTTCTTTTGCTTTTATATATTCTTTCTAATTTTTATTATATATTTTATTTCTTTGCAAGTTTCTCACGATAGAAACTTATGGGATAGACTTATCCAAGCTCATAATATGATATTGTATTAAGTAAGACTAGGGTGACTTAGTTGGAAAGATTTTGATTATTTTCTTATGCAAAATCAATTGGATTGATTATGAACCTGCTAAAATAATTGGTTGATTGATTGTGATTTAATTAAAATAATCATACTATAATCAAGAGGATTATAGTAAAATTTTTAAGGAGTCTTGGAGAGTGGACATAGGTATTAGGTTTGGCACTGAACTATGATAAATTGTTGTGTTGGTGTTGCTTATACTTATTTTTATTTTGTTCATTATTTTATCACTTATTTTGCTATGCATACTTATTGCTTCCATCATACACTTACTTAATTTACTTCAATTGAGCACATACTTTTTTAAGATTATAAAATTTTTGAAAAATCCAATTCGTCCCTCTTGGGTTGCTACATATAGGCAATAGAGGTCGATCTCAACTTTATAACAACTCTATCTTTTGTCACTCCACCTAGTTATACTTGGATTAAGAGATGCCTGCTTAAAGTCTTATCCAAAAAGAAAACTTTTGATTTGACCAGTCTCTTTCGAGCTCCAAATGATTGAATTTGGGCCTAATCACTAAGATCGCCGCTCCTATTAATGTGCCTTAATATCACTAAAAAGCTAACTAAATCAGCCACTCTCCTATTATTCACATCAAGGAGCAAGGAATTCCCTCCATCATTTGGACTTTTATTACCAAAAAAAAAGGAAAAAAATGGCCATCATGTCCACTCCTGTTATTCATGAACAAAAAGAGTTAGAATTTCCCTTCCATATGAGTTCCCACTACCATTGGGACTCTTATTATCCCAAAAAAGTCCAAATAGATGGGCATTAATTAGCATCCTCATGCCCACGTACAAGGTTAAAAAAAATGTGCTCCCATATTGGGACTCTTACAATGAAAAAAGAATCAACATCTTGTATTTCCAAGGGCATCTCCTATTTGCATGTCTATCTCTTGTTTCCGTCGGGAGCATGCCCAATTGCCTCCCTATTGCACTCCCACCCAAAAAAAGGTGCCCTATTGCAATCCCACCAAAAAACAAAAAAGCTATTGCCCAAATATAGCAACCCAAGATTGGGGGTGAAGTGGGTCCTTTTAAAATTTAAAGCAATAATATGCTCTAATTATGATTAATGAGTGATAATGAGATGAATATAATGGAATGAAGCAAAGTAATATAAAAATGTAAAGCAAATAAGTACAAAAAAGAAGTACAAATACAATCAAATTTATAGTAGTTCGGTGCCAAATTTAGCACCTGCATCCACTCTCTAAGATCGTTTACTTAAAAATTTCAAGATAATTACTTAAGATTATAGTCTGATTATTTTGTCTGGACTCACAATCAGCTTAGTTGGTTTTGGACAGGATCACCTACTAAAACCTTAACCGAGTTGGTGTTGCATAGGATCACCAAATAAAATCTTGCTAGCTAAGTCTTCCCAAGACTTAGTTAGTACAACCATCTAATTATGAGCTTGGACTTGCCTCTCTTATAAGCTTTTATCCCAAGAAACTTGCAAAGAAAAATAAAATATACAATGAAAATTTGAAAGAAACGAGCAAAAGCTTAAGAAGAATAAAACTCATTGAAGTATAGTTAGAAGTCGATGATGAAGCTCTTTAAAGCTTGGACTTCTTCTCTTTAATGCTTGAGTGAATATTCTCTAGATGGTTATGGATTATAGCTTGGACTTCTTCTCTTTGATGCTTGAGTGAATATTCTCTAGATGGTTAAATTATCTCTTGGAAACACACTAAATCATTTCTCATTCACTGCTCTTGAATGCTCACTAATGATTCTCCCTCTTTTTCATTTCATTCCTCATTCCCCTCTTCCCTTTTCAATCCATCACTTCTCCAATTAAATTTGGAAGCATTTATAGCTTGAAAAGATGTTAGAGAGCTGTTTCTAACCATTGAAGATAAAAAAAAGTGTTAGAAGTCTTTATATGTGTTTATGCTTGCAAAAAAACTAGTTGTTGGGGTTGCTAGTCATAAAGGAGCTGACTTTTGAAATCCTAAGGTTGACTCCTGAGATCCTAAGGTCGATTCCTAAAGTCCTAGGATTGACTTCTAAAGTTTTGAGATCAAATCCTAAAGTATTGACCCAAGAATTGATTTTGATGAGCATAAAACTTTTGAGTGTGATACTAATGATTATGTGTTCTTGGAGAAGTTAATTTATTTTATAGGGAGCACAATGAGCTTGAACATTTAAAGAAGTATGAAGAAACTTAGAAGAATAGATTCTAAAGTTGAAAAAATATTGAAATATTTGGAAAAGATTTGAAGTATTTTGAAAGCATTTTTCAAGTGGCATAGGGCTCAAGTTCACTCTAAGCACTACTAGAGTCGACTCTCTCATGAAGACAGTGAGTGAATTTTTTTACACTGGCCTTGAGTTAACTCCTACTTATCTTGAGTCAACTCTAAGTTTGCATAAGTCAGCTCCTATTTAATTCAAGTCGATTCGACTGCGATGATAGCCTAATGGCTAGTTTTTTTGCAAGCTTCCAATGGATAAATTTGACTTCTAATGGTTAGTTGGATCTCTTCAATAGCTAATACACCTCCTCCAACAAAATTTAAGTATATTTAAGACATAAAAGTATTTAGAAAAGTGGATCTAAGAGGAAAGAAAAGAGAAAAACTCAAAATTTTGATGAAAACACTGAATATTCTTGAGCAAATTAAAAAGAGAGGATTCAAGAGCATTTGTTGAGTGTGCTACCTTTAGTGTATCCACAATAATTTTTGCAAAATTCTTTCATTAATTAAAGAAGAGAAGTCAGAGCTTCAAAGAGTATTCATCATCAACTTCAACCAAGCTTCAATGAGTTTTATTCTTCTTGTGTTCAGACTTATTCCTTATAACTTCTATTATATATCTTATTTCTTTGCAAGTTTCTTAGGATAGAAACTTATAGGATAGGCTTGTCCAAATCCATAATTGGATATTATATTGTCTATGTCTAAAGGTGACTTAGTTGGAAAGATTTTGGTTGATTTTCTATGTAAAATCAATTGAATTGATTATGAACCTGTAAAAACAATCGATTGGATTGATTATGAATCTAGTTAAAATAATTATACTATAATCAAGAGGATTATAATAAAATTTTTAAGTGGAAGACTTGGGGAGTGAAATTTCCAAGAGAGCGGGTGACTGGAGTCAAAGAATTTCATGATTTTACATTCTCTCACTCATCTCAACCAAATAAATTTTATGTCCTCACAACAACTGTAATAATGTACACTTCAAAAGTCAAGACAAGGTGCAATTTCATCTGGTTAGCAATGGGATAGTCCCAAGTTATATTAATTGGTATTATAATGGGAAAGATGAATTTGATGAGCAAGAAGTTAGTGAAGAGTCTAAGTATGATAATGAGGGTATAGATATCTTGTTAGAACATGCATTAGGGATGTCAAACATAGATTAGGAGAGAGGTGGTGCCTCATATAATCTTGTTGAGCTTAATGAAGAAACAAAAAAAAATTATAGGTTGTTGAAAGTCAAGTGCTTTATCCTAAATATACCAAATTTTCAAAACTCTCTTTTGGTGTGAAATTGCACTTAAAAATGTCACCATAGACAGAGTAATAAGTTATTTAGCATGTGACTTTGATTGCTGAAGGACGTATTTCTAGAAGATGAAATATTGTCTAGTTCATATTACGAGGCAATAAAGATTTTTCAAGATTTGGGTCTTGATTATGAGAAAAGAGATGCATGTCCCAATAATTATATACTATTTCAGAAGGAGTATGCCAATGCCAATGAATGTCTAAAATATGATACTTCTAGATGGATGTTTGGAGAGATTGAAGACTTGATATCATATATATCATCAAAAGTAGCTTGTTATATGAGGTGGCATGAAGAGGATTGCATTAAAGATGGGTTATTAAGGAATCCAACTGATTCTCAAGCTTAGAAGAAATAGATGGGCTTTATCCCTCATTTGCATTGAAATCTCACAATGTCAGACTTGGATTAGTAAGTGATGGGTTCATCCCATTCAAGAATATGAGCTTTGCTTATAGGACATATTCTATTGCTCTAGTTTCTTATAATCTACCACCATGGATGTTTGTTGACCCTATGATTGATTTGATAATTATCAAATTTTGAGTAATTATGATCTTAATCATATGTTTCAAGGATGAATGTAGAATTTTTAGGTGCTCAAAATGAAGAATTTAATCTTGGGACAAATCCCTTCAAGAAAGCTAAATCAGGCCAATTCAAAGAAGAAATAAGAAGCTTTTAGCTTAGTGGAGTCGACCCTAGAAGGATTGAAGTTGACTCCAGATTTGAAATGAGCAAAAAATAGGAGAAATTTATATTTCAAAAAGTTCATGAGTCGACCCTAGAAGAAGAAGAGTCAACTCTAATATGGTTTGAGCAAACTGGTATGAGCTCAAGTCGGCTCATGATAAGTAAGAGTCGACTCTCTTAATTGTTAGAAAATGGGATGATTTCATACGTGTAGTTTAAAAATTTTATACAGTGAAAGTAAATTAAATTAAATTTTTTTTAATTTAACAATGCACCAAATCTCATCTATAAATCATGTGCTGGATCTTAACATGAACATGTTACCTTGATCTGAAATTTGAAAAGAAAAATAAAAGACATTAGAAGAAAAATGGAGATCTAATCTCCATACCTTCGGATCCCGCAAATGTTCAGGATTCGAGTTGTAGCCGCGCAAGCATCCGACCTCTGCTGGTATCCATACGGAGATGTTTGATTAAAGCATTGAGTCCACCAGTGTGCTAGTACCTTACAGGTCTCGCTCCTCAGCTTTGGATCTCAATCCTCTTTCAGAACTCGAAGAAGATGAAGGCTGTGCAAACTCTTTCACATAGATCTGATAGAATCTGAACCAGACCACCAAGAAGAGAAGAAGAATATTTCTTCTTCTTTTCTTCTCTTTTTATCTTTCTTCGTTGGATCTGATCTCCTCAAATTTTTGGGCGTGGAAGAAGAGGCGTTACGGAGAGATCGTGTGGCAAGAAAAAAAAACTTCTTTAATTTTTATCACACAAAAAGTAGGCCCAACACCTTTCCTTTTAGACAATATCCCTTTCTTAGTTTGAATTAAATTCAAGTAGAAAGAGAAACAAAAATAAGAAAGGATGACTAAGGGATGAGGGGTGCCAACTATTGGCGTCCCATTTCCTTTCATGCACACAAGAGCACGTCCCCTTCTTTTAATTTTTTGTCGCACAAAAAAATAATTCCCATGCCAATATCTAATAAGGATCTGATCCTCTTCTATATTTGAATCAAATTTAAATAAAGAAAGTTGAGTCAAAAGGGAGAGAGAGTCCCAGAGAGGTGGGGCGCCAATCCTTCACCTTCACGCGTGCATTGAGAAAAGTAGCATGAAAAATCACCACCCCATCTCATTTTCTCATGCAAAGTGGAGAGAGAAGCTCAGAGAACCTAAGCTCTTAGAGTCAGGGTCAATCTGGTTCAAACTAGATCCAAATCAAGTTTAAATAAAGTCTGAATCGAATCGAATTTGAAAGACTGTCAAATCTGATCCAATCAGGATTGTAATCTAAATCTAATTTAGATAATTGAACCCAATTAGTATTAAATTAAATCAAATCTAATTAAATTAAATATGATTTAAATTAATTAAAACTTGATCTATAATTTAATTAGTCTAAAATAAATTATAATATTTATAATTAAGTCTCTGCGCTAACAATTAGCAACTGCCAAAACTGTAACCCTTACAAATTAGCAATTTCTAAATTTTAAACTATCAATCCGATTGATAATTCAAATATGATCCAAACCATTGATCAAGTCATGCTCCTTTTGTGTGTGACCCCTCAGGTTCTATTCTGTCAGGTAGTGAGACATACCATAATCTCTATCACAGTATCATCAAAACTCTTTTCAATAGGCTGGAATGATTCTAACTCATCTCAACAAGAATCGTTGATTCGCAAACAATCTTAGTGAGTTCTCACGATCCACCAGTGACACCTAATAGCATGTAGTGATAATCTAGTAGAATAGAAGAATGAACTCCTAAGTGCAGTTATCATATGATACTATCCTTCTATCATGAGTCCCGACTAGATGGAGGTCATAAAGAATTCATCAAAGCCCATCGTCAGTCAGATGCCAGATTGGCTCGAGTCAAGTTCATCTGTGAATTTTGTGAAATCTCTTTTCTAGTATTCACATGTGCTTTGGCCAGGGATTTTCTGAACTCAGTCTTACAAATCGCATAGGATTACTCCTTTTCTATCAAGATTGATAGATTCCATCTAGATGTATCCTACTCCAAATAATAAATTTGAACCTATAATAGCCAATATACATAGCAAGGACTCAAATGGCTAAGGATCGAGGAAACATGCAATCAAACTAAGTAGCCTCATTGTGAATAGCCAACACACCGCAGGTCAATGGATCAGTCGTACTACTACAGTATCGAAAAAACCACTAATGAGTGAGTAGACATCCAAGTAGTTTCTCATGTTGGTGACGCTCAATGCAAATTATTCTCTAACAACCACCCATACTTTCATCCAGTGTCTGCACACTACAGACTCGAGATCCATCTTTTCAAAAAGGAGGTGATCCATGCATCGATCTTAAATAGATTGATCACTATCCTCCGTGACGATCCCTCAACCAGGAGCATTTAAAAATTAACCATTAATGATGCATGTCACAAATTCTAAACACTTTGAGAATATACAAAATTATCTTTATTAATTTTTAGGATAAATCATGGACACATACAATATGATTAGTAATAAAAATTGCCTGACAAGTACAAAAATATGCCCTAAAGAAATGTATGCATGAGCCAAGATTGACTTCTAGGACACACATCTAACAAACTCTCACTTACACTAAAGCCAATCTAGCATATACCTGAGCCCCATCTTCTGAAAACAGGCTTCGATCTTTAGTTGGCTAAGTGACTCGGGCCCACCGCATCTTATATGGAGTCTACTCTCTGCACTTCTATATATTTCTACTCGAGATAATCGCATATATCCCTTCTCTATGTGCATGGACTTCTGATGAGACCTTGCTCCTTAACGAGGGCTATGGACTATTATCTTTACAGTACAATATCATAGCATCCCATGGTATGACATCCAATTTTGCAACTATCATAAGAATCAGAACGCATCCTGCACATTTATAGCATATTCAACTTTTATTGATCGATTGCCTGAAACTCTTCCAACATATCAAATCAACATAACTCAAGAATACATACTGATGTAGACATTCTACCATCAGCATCAGTGTATCCTCCCACTCTTAGCTCTAATCTTTCTCTAAAAATCAAAAATAAACTTTTAGTGCTTCCCAAGTACTCAAGGATATTTTTTAATAGCAATCCAGTGCTCTCAGTCTGGATTCAATAAATATCTTGCTCGTGACTCTCATAGCAAGATATACGAAATTAAGTACAAAACATGGCATACACCTATGCCCTAGAAGATAACGGATCCCCCTTCGAGATTTTTATGCGGAACCCTTTTAGCACCTCTTCCATATATTTTTCTGTGAAAAACCAAATGTCCTTTTAAGATCTATCTTTATAGACCTTTATTCTCAAAATACAGGATATTTGCACTAGGTCTTTGATAAAAAAAACTATATGCAACCATATCATAACCGATGTCAGTATGGAAGCCCCCACTGACCTTTATGTAACGACATGATTTCTCCTTATTTTTGATGAAATCAAACAATTTGATCACATCATTAAAATAACTATTCCAACTCTGAGATTTTAGCTTAAATCCATAAATGAATCTTTGCAGCGTGATCTCTATCACTAGAAGTGAAATCCATAGGCCACTGTAAATAGATATCTTCCCAAGATATCCATTCAGTAGAGCTATCTACACATCTATTTCTTGGGATCGATGTACAACATGCCTCGTTGTAGGTTTCGGGATCATCCCTATGTTCTCAATCTCTCTCGAAAAATACTTTCTCTTGATCCTCTATAAGAATACCAAGTTTCTTTCAGAAGGATGGAAAATACTACTAGATCTACAAGATGGAGAAGATACTATATATACTGGCTCATCATAAATAGGTTGTACAGATCCTACGACTCGTTGTTCTTTAGAGACTCTTTCTTTGAGTTCATTCTCCCACTATTTTCAAGAATACAACATGATTGATCACAATCACATTGTGAACCACTGAAAAGAGTAAGTGGCATCTCAAACCTTTTAGGATACCCCATAAATAAGCTCTCAAGATCCATCCTCTAACTTGTCCGCCATACCATATCTCATATGGTATAGTGGAACAAACTTTAGAGAAAACCTAATTTAAATTTTAAAAATTAAAGCTTGTCCCTAAAGAAGCAAAGGTTAAATTAGTGAAGTTCATAATAGACCGGATCATATTTAATATAGTGCCATTCCTCCTCACAGATATCCCATTGAGCTGAGGTGTACTAGGAGAATTTTATTATGAAACTATGCCATTTTTTAGAGATAATCATGAAATTTTCTATTTGGTATTGCATCCTCGATCTGATCAAAATACCTTTAGAGTTTTTTCGATTTGCTTCTCTACTTCATGTCTAAATTCTTTGAACCTTTCAAAGGCTTCAGATTTATATGTCATATACATACCTACACCATAACTGATCATTGGTAAAGATAATAATGAAGTAGAGATAACCTTCCTCATGTAGCTCATCAAATATGCCATACACATCAAATGTGTACTAGGATAAGTATCTCAGTGGTTCTATCCCTTTATCCCATAAAGAAGAGCATGGTCATTAATTCTCAAAGAGATGATTCACAGACTAGATATGACTCAGCAATCAATGAGCCCAAAGGCTCATATTTCTCCAATCGATAAATCATTTCTTCTTTTATATGATCTAGCCTAAGGAATCACCTATATACTTCAGGTTTTTTTGATTTTTAGATCTCTTAGACCCAATGACATTCACTATTTGCTCAAATAACTTTACATATGCATCATCATGCAAATGTTAGAGAACTAAATTCAAAATGGTAATCATCGAGGTTAGGTGCCTACAACCATAGTGCAACTATTGCACCATCATCGACTCAAAAGAGTCACTTCACCTTCCCTCAGCCCTCTTCCTTCTCTTAAATCTTATATTGAAGTGCATAACATGAACTAGAGTCTAATACTCAACTAAAAGAAGAAGAAATCGTAAGATCAAATTTAAGTAATTTCGACATACCTTCCAAAGGCATGCCCATGTTTCTTCAGGCTTTTCAGGTATGCACCTCTAAATTTTTTAAGGTCCCTTTAGTTACCAACATATTGATCAATTCAGTTAAGATGCTATATTGCTTATTCATATAATAGTTTTACAAACTATCTATATGAATCAGGGATTGTAGGATCAAATCCATTAGCAATTTTTTATGCATAGTCACATTGAACTTCTCAAGCTCTTCAATATCTTTGATCATTGTCAAACAGCGATTATGGACAAACTGTCCATCACGCATCTCATGCGTTGTGCGACTCTGATCATCTCACAACTGTTGCAGATGAATCAGCATGTCATTGGCAGTCTACATGTTCTTATGCACATATTGGATTTCATTAACCATGGACTCCAATTTATAGCACCTAACCTAATTGTCAATGTCCAAGCATTTGTCAAGTATAGCTCGTTGACTATGGATTAGACAAGTTGATAATATTGGATTAATCTGGTCAAGAACATGGCTTAATTTCTAAAAGCTAAGAACTATTCTTAGGTTTTTGAGCTAAAATATGTAATTAGTTTCGGTTAAATGGTTGATATCTAGGATTCGAGCTAGAGGGTTGAAAGCTAATAGAATTAACCACAGAGAGTAAAGATTTAGTTAGATGATTGTACTTGTAAAAGTTTATTCTAAAAACTTTAAAAAATAAATAAAATTATTTCATTAATTTTTTGAGTCTCGCACACTCCTCAAATAGAGAAATGGAAATCCTAAAGCGATAAGTGGTTCTAGTGGATGCTGTGGTCCCATTAATGTATGGCTCCTCACCTAACAGTTATTGCTGACACTACATCAATGCTTGGATAACTCTTTATCTAGATGCTTCTCCAAGCACATTGCTGTAACTTAGTCTCTAAGTCCTGTGGCCTCACTTAACAGTTATTAGCATATTTTTTGGTTAAGTCTGACCCACTATTCACCAATAAGTGTAAAGCTATCATTGGATCCCTCACCTAACAGTTATTGGGCCTAACCCCATCTTTATCCTAGGGCATTTAATGTCAATAGAGTGGTTGCACCTTCTCGATGTAACCGAATCACTGTGACCAGCTGAGAACGATCAACATCAAAAAAGGTACTCGCATCTCTCAATGATGGAAGACTGATAGACTTAATATTTAATGAAAAAATTTAGATTCAAATCTCTTCTAATAGTTACATTACAATTGATGTAGATGACTAATCTAATTTAGGTCAGCACGTCATCTCATGTCTGACCAACCTAGTCGGTATGGGTGAACTCGAGTCAACAAGTAACCTAATACAAAATATAATCTACTAAAATGACTAGGTAAGTAAAGATGAGTGGGGGTCTCTCTGTTGCTTTCCTTAGATACCAATGAATTGGTCAGGTCAGACAATGAAATCAATTAAAGAACCACCATCTAATACTTGCCTTAGACACCAAATTGGTTGATTAGAATCAATCAGATTAACCTATAGACCCAGGCTTGAACCACTGAGCTAAATTCGATCTTGATTTAATCACTTCACATCAAATATGAATCAATTTGACCAACTACAGCTAAATTCAATTTTGAGCCCCTTTGACCTAATCCCAATCAACTTTTGATTAGGTTCGATTAACTATTCAAAATCAAAAAGAGTTCTAGCCTGATCTAATCAATGACTCTAGTTGTAGTTTAGTCTCTAAACCTAATTTGTGCAACTCATACCCGAATTCTATATTTTATGTAATAAAATTTAGATCTTAAATTCATAATTTTAGATCTTAATTCTCAATTAAGTGCATTATATACATAGGTTTAAGTTTAGATCTTGAAATAATTTTTGATCTAAACTATTTGTATTATATCTCATACAATTTTACTGTCTGTAGAATTGAATCGACTCGTCCTGGTACTTGAGTTGACTCATCATAGTGAGATGACTCCATACTAAGACAAAATAGAAACCTATAAACCTAGCCTGTACTATTGAGTTGGGTCATCAACAAATGATTCTACCTGCCAGGGTCTCGAGTTGACTCCAACAAAAATAAGTCGACTCATCAAACACTCGAGTCTGTTGGGTTCCAGTGGTGCAGCGAAAGGGTTAGGTGTTTAAAATTTTCATTCAAAATACCCGATACACCGGAAACCCCAATGCCCAGAAACCCTTGACTATAATAATTAAAGTACAATAAATATAAATTAGGATAAGAAGAATACCTGTAGCGCTAATCTCAATTTTCACAAAGCGTCCAAGTATCCGCCCTCCAATGGTGATCCACACAGAAACTGAACCAAGGACAGCTCTCCTTCTTCACCTTGCTTCAAGAGTTCTAGTCACTAGAACTCGACTAGCCTCATACCAGTCATGTTTCTCCAAGAAACTGACTCCATCCTCTCAAAACCTCCTCTAAACTTCTGATTCTCCTTCTTTATGACCTTCACAACCCTTGTTAGGATCAGATAAGGCTTTGTCTTAAATCCCAAAGTCTTGTCCTAAAACTAAGATAGGTTGTAAGAAAGAAAGGAGAGCAACGGAGACCAAATTGGAAACTCTTTCTGCATGCCTCGGACACCCAGTGCCCCAGCCAATTTATAGCCACTAGAGGGATTCCAAAAGAGAGGGATGCACCTCATCCAAGAGGCCTATCTAATCTGATTATCAGAGATAAGAGTTCCTTCAAACAAAAGGACTCTTATTAATGATACGTCGATCAGCACCCTACTCTGTGCATGCAACCAGAGAAGGGATATTTTTGCATCCCTTCTCAAATCAAAAAAATCTTTAAAAATCCATGTGGATAGAGGATTCAATTATAATTCTATAACATATAATGAGTAGATAAAAATTCTCACAAATAGATGTGTTCTCATGTTCTTTCATGCGAAGTCTGATCACCCCACGTGCAGGCACGAGGAGAAACTTATGGCATCCGTTTGGCATCTAGATAGGCCTGAAAAAATTCCAAAAAAATTATCAAAAATAGCTTGTCAAATGTAGAATGTTATTACTAAAAATAGTTATATTTTGAAAGTATTTGATGAGGAGAATGACTCTCCAAATCTCGGACAGATGCGACACTTCTACGCGCGCGTGCAAGACTTCCTTCCTTTTTCCAATTTTTTTTCACTCCAAAAATTCTAGAAAAAATATATTTCATGATTTGATATGTGTACCAGAGGATGGAGGGTGATATGGACTACCACATGTATCTTAATCCCATGCCAGAAGGACTCTTTTCTTCTGCCCATGCCAATACTTGTACGCAGAACCTGTTTTGTGCCAAGAGTCCTTCACAACTTGGACTCTTCATAATTGGCATTAAAATGGGATGTGGTGCCCCAATTTGGGCTGTTTCTAGGTGGCACAACCTGACCCAAATATTTACTAAATTGGGCTAGCTAATTAGCAAGGGATGAGATCAAATTGACCTCCAAAAGAGCAAGGATTCCACACGTGCTAGCATGCTTACCGAAGCCCTAATTGAATCCAAAATTCCAATCAACCTTTTTCAAAAGGATCTTTTGCCAATTTCTATATGTGTGTGACCCATTGGGTTTCATATCTAGCTAGCAGTAGATTCAGATATAAGTTGACTAAATTTGATTAGATTTCAATTTAATCGATTTAGGTCCAATCGAGCTAACCCGAGTTCAACAATTAGAATCCTTTCTAATTGGAGATCGAATTAAACTCTTTAATTTGATCAAAAATCTACAAGTCAAGATTGATATTTAGTAATATATCATAACTATCTAGAAGATATAAAATTTGATAAAAATATCAAATATATCCTTCAGTGGTAAGTTACCATACAATTCAATCCTTCGATCATCCCTGCACCCTGAATATGTTCATGAGTATGGAATCATGTCAAACTCAAACACATATTCGTATCGATTCTCAATTAACCAATGATGACTCCGATGAAGAAATATTACAAACTCTTTCTAATCTCCTTTTCGCTTTTGGCCAAAAGACTTTTTTCAAGTTATCTAGGATTGAGAACACACAGGATACGATCTCCTCTTACTAGGAGTGATCGATTCCATGTTGACCTACTCACAACCTCTATATACACTCCACCATATCTAGAACACCCCGTATATGTCTTAAATGCCATGCCTAGATATGAACCAAAATATGGGTTCATGTGCACAAGATTCTATGGTGGTCTCAGGTCTAAAGATCACTTGCACAACTCCCACTTAGAGAACCATCTTTGACATGCAAGTAAGGCTTTCATAATATGTTCTCTTTCATTGAGTTAATTCAGTGAACTCATTTTTTAAATAAGCATCCACATCTTTGTATTAGTGTTCCACACAAGTGGCTAGTGAGATCTACCACCCTCTCCATCGAGCATATATAGGATGTGCCAGTCTATCCGGAATATTGATCTCCGACTCAATGCTCCTACGATCAAAAATATTTAAGATTAAGATTTTAGGATTTTAGATCTCACTAGCATGATCCATTCATATCTTCTAAAATTATTATCCTAATCTTTAGAGTTCATCATAATCTTAGACATAATAAGATGCAGCTAATATGATGAATCAATACCTCAAATAATAAATGTCATTTCATGAGTTGGAAAATTATAAAGAAAAGTTTTATCACAACACACTTGCAATTGGCTTATAGGACACTTTTTTTTCAGAGTCGACCCAAATAAGAATCGAGTCGACTCTACAGGCATACCAGTCATAGTTTCAATGTTTTATGCAAACAATACCTAGGGTTTTGGATCTAGAAATTTGCAAAAATTAAGTTTTAGACCATGTGTCAAAAACTGTATATCATATATATCATTATTATTTTAAAACACATAAAACTACATGCATAATCAGATCTAAATCTAAACATATATCACATATAATTTTTTGTTCACTGTTCATCTTCATAGAAAATATCATAATCGGTACCCCTACACGTCATAAGAGAATCCATCAAATGGATAAGAGATGAACTTTAATCCCTTCTTCCTCTTATGACCGGACGGCCATGGTAACTATCCCAATCTAATTACTAAACTACTAAGAGATTAATCTAACATATCATATATGTAATCAATCAAAATTCAGATCTAATTATCTTTCACATGTCATACATATGAACAATAATTTAAAACTATACATGCAATCATATATCATATATATGAAATAATTTTAGCAACCATACTAGATCCCAATTAAATTCTATTTAATGTATTCAAATCTAAAATTAATTTTAGATCTAAATTATTTATAATTTATTTTAGATCTAAAATAATTTTAGATCCAAAATAATTCTGTAATCACATTACAATATGCAAAAAATTCAGATCTACCATTAATTAATATTCTACATTGTTCTAGAATAATCTTTCAGCATAACAGGGTTATGCCAGGGCAACCTTATTTCAGAACAATGTTTAGCATCTAACTCATCTTCAGATCTGATTTGTACAAATCAAATTTCATATCTGAGGGATTTTCATGCTCGTATTAGAACCTTGCTCCGATACCACTGTTAGAAAATGGGGTGGTTTCATGAGTATAGTTTAAAAATTTTATGTAGCGAAAGTAAATTAAATTAAAACCTTTTAAATTTAACAACACACCAGATCTCATATGTAAACCATGTGCTGGATCTTGACATGAACATGTCACCTTGATCTAAAATCTAAAAAGAAAAATAAAAGATATCAGAAGAAAAATGGAGATCTAATCTCCATACCTTTGGATCCTGCAGATGTCCAAGGTTCGAGTTATAGCTACGCAAGCATCTGATCTCTGCTGGTATCGACATGAAGATATTTGATCAAAGCATCGAGTCTACTAATGTACCAGCACTTTGTAGGCCTCGCTCCTCAGCTTTGGATCTCAATCTTCTTCCAAAACTCGAAGAAGATAAAGGCTGTGCGAACTCTTTCGCACAGATCTGATGGGATCTGAACCAGACCACCAAGAAGAGAAGAAGAATCTTTCTTCTTCTTTTCTTCTCTCTTTATTTTTCTCCCTTAGATCTAATCTCCTCAGACTTTTGGGAATGGGGTGTAGGAAGAAGGAAGAAGAGGTGTTAAGGTCAGATCGTGCGGCAAGAAAAAAGAACTTCTCTTCTTTATTAGCACACACCCCCTTTTTTCTTTAATTTTTGTCGTACAAAAAGTAGGTCCAACACCTTTCATTTTAGACATTATCCCTTTCTTAGTTTGAATTAAATTTAAATAGAAAGAGAAACAAAAATAAGAAAGGATATCTAAGGGATGAGGGGTGCCAAGTATTGGCATCCTGTTTCTTTTCACACACATAAGAGCGCATCCCCTTCTCTTAATTTTTTGCCACACAAAAAAATAATTCCCACACCAATATCTGATAAGGATCTGATCCTCTTCTATATTTGAATCAAATTTAAATAAAAATAATTGAGTCAAAAGGGAGAGAGAGTCCCAAAGAGGTGGGCGCCAACTATTGGTGCCCCCTCCACCTTCACGTGTGCATTGAGAAAGGCAGCATGAAAAATCACCACCCATCTCATTTCCTCATGCAAAGTAGAGAGAGAATCTCAAAAAACCTAGGCTCTTAGAGTCAGGGTCAATCTGGTTCAAACTGAATCCAAATCGAGTTCAAATCGAGCCCGAACTGAATCAAATTCAAAAGGCTATCAAACCTGATCTAATCAGGATTGTAATCCAAATCTGATTTGGATAATTGAACCCAATTAGCATTAAATTAAATCAAACTCAATTAAACTAAATCTGATTTAAATTAATTAAGATTTGATCTATAATTTAATCAGTCTAAAATAAATTATAACACTTGCAATTAAGTCCCTGTGCTAACAATTAGCAGCTGCCAAAACTCTGACACTTACAAATTAGTAATTTCTAAAATTTAAATTATCAATTCAATTAATAATTTGAATATGATCTAAACTATTGATTAAGTCATGCTCCTTTTGTGTGTGACCCCTCAAGTTCTATTCTGTCTGGTAGTGAGATATACCGTGATCTCCATCACAGTATCATCGAAACTCTTTTCGATGGACTGGAACGATTCTATCTCATCTCAACAAGAATCATTGATCCAAAACTAATCCTAGTGAGTTCTCACGATCATCAATGATGTCTAACAGTATGTAGTGGCAATCCAGCAGAATAAAAGAATGAACTCCTAAGTGTAGTTATCGTGTGATTCAATCCCTCTATCGTGAGTTCCGACTAAATGAAGGTCATGAAGAACTCATCAAACCTCATCGTTAGTCATATACCAGATTGACTCGATTCGAGTTCATCTATGAATTTTATGAAAATTCTTTTTTAGTATTCACATATGCTCTAGCCAAAGACTTTCTGAACTCAGTCTTACAAATCACATAGGACATTTCTTTTCTAACAAGATTGATAGATTTCATCTAAGTATATCCTACTCCAAATAATTAATCTGAATCTACAATAGCCAACATACACAGTAAGGACTCGAATGGCTAGGGATCAAGAGAATGTGCAATCAAACTAAGTAACCTCACTACGAATAGCCAACACACCGCAGGTCAATGGATCAGTCATACTACTGCAGCATCGAGAAAACTATCGATGAGTGAGTAGACATCCAAGTGATTTCTTATGTTTGTTATGCTCAGTATAAATTATTCTTTAACAACCACCCACACTCACCCCAGTCTCCCCACACTACAGATTTGAGACCTATCTATGCAAAAGAGAGGTGATCCATGCATCGATCTTAAATAGATTGATCACTATCCTTTGTGATGATCCTTCGATCGAGTGTATTTAGAAATTAACCACTAATGATTTATGTCTCAAATTCTCAACATCTGGAGAATATATAAAATCATCTTTGTTAATTTTTAGGCAAATTGTGGATACATATAATATGATTGGTAATAAAAATTGCTCGACAAGTATAAAAACATGCCCTAAAGAAATATATACATCAGTCAAGATTGGCTTCTAGGGCCCACATCTAACGTTAATGAAGATAGAAAGCTATATTTTTAGAATCCTGGCTCGAGTTGACACCTGAAGAGCTCGAGTCGACCCTTGGATTGGTTGAGTCAACTCATGAAGATGGTGAGCCGACTCTCTCAGAAAAGATAAAATATAGATTTTTTCAATCCTGAGGCCTAGTCGACTCCTGAAGAGGTCAAGTCGACTCGTGGGTAGCTCGTATTGACTCCTAAGAAATTTGAGTCGACTCCTAATGCGAAAAAATTGTAACAGTTAGTCCAACCATCTCAATGGTCAAAACTCACTCTCCAGCCATTTCTAAGCTTAAAAAAAGGATAGAGAATCATTTTGGGAAGCATGAGGAAGGGAATCAAAGAAAAAAATATAATATTTTGTGAGAGCTTCATTGAATACCTTTAAGAAGACAAAAAGAGAGGGATTTACACATAGAATTCAGTGAGCTTTTAAGAGTGATCATCTTCATCATCTTCTACGTCCTCTCATGCATCAAGAAAAGAAGTTGAAGCATCATTTAAGCAACTCATCGCTAACTTCTTCGAGCTTCAAAAGAGTTCATTTTTCTTTTTTATTTTGTTCTAAATTTCAATATCTTGTGTCTTTAGGATTTTTTTTTTCAAGTTTCTTTAGGATGAAAGAAACTTGGGTTAGGCCCATCTAAGCCCATAATTGGACTTATAAGATTTTGGTTAATAAGCCCATAAAACCAACTGGGTTTAATTATTATCTCAAAAAATAATTATGTAAGATTTTGGTTGGTGATCTCAGAAAATCAACTAGATTTGAATGTACACTCGATTAAAATAATCATACTATAATCAGACTAATTATAGTAGAATTCTCAAAGAAAGCTTGGAGAGTGGACGTAGGTGTGGGGTTGCCCTAAACCACTATAAAATTTATGTTATTTGTATTGTGCTTTGCTTTGTTGCTTCAATTACTTTGCCTTACTTTTAACTCTTGCATTATCTTCTATTATCTCTTAATTCTACTATTGCACATATCCTACACCACATAATCACTCAAGAAAGTTTAATTTGAAGCACCTAATTGTTTAGATTCAAATTTGTTAAAAGATTTTAAAAAGCCCAATTCAACCCCCCCTTGGGTTGCTATATTTCTGGATAATAATTGATATTAGAATAAGTGCTCTTATATTTGTTGTAGGCTTAGCAATCTTAAGCCAAAGATCATGGCAACCCTGATTGGTTCCTCTTTTGCTGAAGGCTAATCTACCTCTAGACCACCATTCTTCAATAGCACTAATTATATATTTTGGAAAGCATATATGAGAATTTTTATACATGCTTTAGATTATATATGACATGTGGAGAGTCATAATTAATGGTCCACACACACCCATAATTGTAGTCAATGGTGTGTCCTCTCCTAAATCAAAAAAAGATTAGGGTGAGTGTGATAAAAAGATGGCTTAATTAAATGCACAAGCCATTAATATTTTTTATTATACATTAGATGTAAATAAATTTAATAGAATATCTACTTGTACATCTATAAAAGAGATTTGGAATAGATTAAAAATTACTCATGAGAGAACAAGTCAAGTTAAAGTAGCTAATATTAATTTGTTTCTTTATAAATATGAAATATTTAAAATGAAATAATATGAGTCAATTTTTGATATATTTTTAAAATTTACTGATATTATTAATACTTTGAATAGTCTTGGCAAAACATATACTAATCATGAGCTTGTTTGCAAGGTTCTGGGTATTTGCCAAAGGCATGAAAAATTAAAGTGACACATGAGTGATTGTCCTTCTCCGACCCTTACTGCCCAACCAGAGAGTGGACAGCTAATGCGTTCCACTTATTGAATAGGATCTATTGGTGCAAAAATCCGCTTGCGCCGGAGAAGCTGGAGTTGGGGAAGCCGCGGTCGCCGCCGGGACCTGCAAGGGAAGTCTAAACCGGAGGTGGGGTTGCTCCGGCAAGACCCTCCGATGCTCAAGTCAGTTCTCTGCCTCAACAAGAATGGAGTGCTCGAACGGAGAATTTAGCAGAGTTTTGAGATAAGGAAAATGAGCTTAAAGAATAACGTATCTGGGTCTCCCTTTTATAGGCGGAGGAGGCAACGGATTGATGGCGACATTTGTAACCGCCTGGTAGTGGGCCGCCCATGGTCAGGGGGAATTGATTGCGGAAGATGGTGGAGCAGACACGTGGCCATCACCGCGGCCCGCCATGTGGAATCTGTTATGAGAGGTGGAGCAGCGTCCGTTGTCGTGACTTGCCAGCGGATAGGAGAATCGCATGGTATCCGTCGCAGGAGGTGGAGCAGGTTCGTGGCCGTTATTGTGACCTGCCAGGGGATAGTGGAGCTGTGCGGAATCCGCCACAGGAAGTGGAGCAGGGTGGCGATGGTTACTGCGGCCTGTCAGGGAATGATGGAACTGCACGGAGTCCGCCATAGGAAGTGGAGCAGGGTCGTGGTCGTTTTGGTGGTGGATCTGTCGATTGAAGCTCGGCAGCGGCCGGAGCCCGATTTCTGTTGAGGTCCGGGAGAGGTCCTCCTGGCGGTCGGGGTCGTGGGTGGAGCCCGACTCCTGGGGGAGTCCGGGCGGAACCCTCTCGGTGCCGAAGTTGCGGGTGGAACCCGGCTCTCGTAGGAGTCCGGGCGGAGTCTGCTTGCGGCTGTAGTCGTTGGCGTCGGAGATGAAGCTCGGCTCCCTTAAGAGCACAGGCGAAGTCTTCCTGTAATTTAAAATTAAAGGCGAAGTCCGGCTCTCGTAGGAGTCCGGATGAAGCTTACCAGCAGCTGAAACTGAGGGCGGAGCCCGACTCCCGTAGGGGTCCGAGCGGATCTACGCTGATGTCGGCGGTGGAGCCCAGCTCCCGTAGGAGCTCGGGCGGAGCTGTGCTGATGTCGGCGGTGAAGCCCAGCTCCCGTAGGAGTCTGGGCGGAGCTGCGCTTGCTGTCGACGGTGGAGCCCGGCTCCCGTAGGAGTCCGGGCGGAGCTGCGCTGCAATCAAAGTTAAGGGTGAAGTCCGGCTCCCGTGGGAGTCCGGACGAAGCTTACCAGCAGCTGAAACTGAGGGCGGAGCCCGGCTCCCGTAGGGGTCCGGGCGGATCTACGCTGATGTCGGCGGCGGAGCCCAGCTCCCATAGGAGCCCGGGCGGAGCTGTGCTGATGTCGGCGGTGAAGCCCAGCTCCCGTAGGAGTCCGGGCGGAGCTGCGCTTGCTGTCGACGGTGGAACCCGGCTCCCGTAGGAGTCCGGGCGGAGCTGCGCTGCAATCAAAGTTAAGGGTGAAGTCCGGCTCCCGTGGGAGTCCGGACGAAGCTTACCAGCAGCTGAAACTGAGGGCGGAGCCCGGCTCCCGTAGGGGTCCGAGCGGATCTACGTTGATGTCGGCGGCGGAGCCCAGCTCCCGTAGGAGCCCGGGCGGAGCTGTGCTGATGTCGGCGGTGAAGCCCGGCTCCCGTAGGAGTCCGGGCGGAGCTGCGCTTGCTGTCGACGGTGGAGCCCGACTCCCGTAGGAGTCCGGGCGGAGCTACGCTGCAATCAAGGTTAAGGGTGAAGTCCGGCTCCTGTAGGAGTCCGGACGAAGCTTACCGGCAGCTGTTATTGAGGTCGGAGCCCGGCTCCCGTAGGAGTCCAGGCGGAGCTGTACTGCTGTCGATGGCGGAGCCTGGCTCCCGTAGGAGCCCGGGCGGAGCTGTGCTGATGTCGGCGGTGAAGCCCGGCTCCCGTAGGAGTCCGGGCGGAGCTGTGCTGCTCGAGGTCGGCTCCGTCGAGGACCTCGGCTGTGGGTATTTTATACCCAACACCAGTCCCCCCACTTCCGAGTTTGAATTTCAAGCGAAGGAAGTACTCAGAGAGAAAGGTGGGTACAGCCGGAACCGTCTCTTCGAATCCTGCGCACTGCCGCCTCCAGATATTTTGGCATTAAATGAGCGCGTGCCGGAGTCTTTTCGAATTGGAGCGGTACGAGGAGACGCTTCGAAAATCCTGCAGGTACACTGGCCTAGGTACGGCACAATTATGGTCCTGCCAACCGTCAGCTGCTTTTAGCCGCCTGCCAGGGGGAGTGGGACACGTGTCGGGTGTGGACTGGCCTGGGGGGATTCGCGATCATTATGGCGCCGGATCCCAGGGTCTATTTAAACCCGTCCTCCCCCCTTCAGGTGTCCTACTCCATTTCTGATTTTTCGCTGGTGCCTGTCTTCTCTTCGAGAGCCTGCTCTAGTGAACGTCTTCTCGAGCCGTAGGCGCCTCCCGTTTCTCGCCCCCCAGGTCCCTCAGAGCAACATAGGTTAGTGCCAACCTTCTTCTCTCCACCTAGGGGCTTCTCCTCCCTTCATTACTTTTGTACCTCCCCCCGAGTTGGCCTTCGGCGTCTCGTTCTCCTTTCGGTTTGCCTTTTTAGGATCCTTTAGGTTCTTCCTCCGAAACTGCTCAAAATGTCTTCCGACTCTTCTGCTTCCGTCAGTTCTGAGAGTTCTTCTGCTTCGAACCCCCAGGTCCCTGTCTCTGCGGACGAACCCGCGTCCGGGGTAGGGCCTCGCCCGGTTTTTGCACCGGGCGCCATTCCATGCTCGTCGACTCTGGATGAACTCCTCCTGATAAGGGATCGGTACGGGGTTCCTCCGGAGTACGACCTGGAGATACCTGGCCCCTCTGACCGGGCCAGCGCTCCTCCTCCTGGTCGCTTTTGTTTGTATCAGGAGGCATTTCATGCCGGACTCCGGCTTCCACTTCCTGTCTTTGTTGCTGCCTTCTTCCGCTTTTTGGACATTTCCCTCGCCTCCGTGGCCCCGAATTCCTTTAGGTTCTTGATAGGGTTTCTCTCTCTCTGCCACATAGCCGAGGTCCAGCCGTCCCTCTCCTTATTCAGGCATTTTTACACTTTCAAGCGCCATCCTTCAGCGAAGGACTGGTGGTACTTCTCCCCCCAGTTTGGTAAGAAGGGGTTGCTGAAGGGCGCCCCTTCTTCGATTCACAATTGGAAAGAAAATTTTTTCTTTGTCTACTGCCCGACCTTGGAACTGGGCCTGCCCCCTTGGGGGTCCCTGAGGGATTCCGTCCGCCGGGCTCCCAGCCTGGAAGAGGACGACCTCCAAGCCGTCCAGAAGCTTCTAAGTTACCCCGCTCCTTCCCTTCCTAATCTTCTGAGGGAGCAGCTTCTTTTCAACATCGGCCTGAGCCCTCTGGATCCAGCAAGTATTTATCTTTCCTTTTCTTGCCTTCTTCTTCTCTTTATTTTTTCCTTTCCGCTCTTTTCTTCCCCTTTCTTTCTCTCTCTCTCTTTTTTTTTTTTTTTTTTGACTCCGGACTGATCGGTGTCGCTTCTTTTTCTTCTTTTCTTTTCCTGTTGTTTTGTTGTTGTTTTTTTTTTTTTTTTTTTTTTAGCAATGGACACCGAAGCCACGCGGATGCTCGCCAAGGCCATGAGAGCTCAGAAGAGGAAGGGCGCGACGGCCTTCAGATCGGCGAAGAGGGCCAGGGTGGAGGAGACGAGCTTGGCTGCGCCCGTCCAGGCAACCCCGGCCATCGACATTCCTTCAGATGCCGAGCCAGCGGCCCCCCGGGCTTCCTCAAGGAGCCCGCCGACTGGGGCCCCCGTTTCGGGGGCCCGCCCCACGGAGGCGCCCGCCGCGGGGAGGAGGAGGAAATCGGTGGCTCGCAGGGCGAGCAGCCATCGAGCCACTGCAGACGAGTCCGTCTGCTCCGAGGGGGGATCAGAGAACCCCTTCAACGATAAGGACCTGATCAGGCGGCTGCTTGATGGCTGCATTCTGTCCGACGTCGTGGAGAGGATCGACCGCGTCGATCCCGAGCAACGGGCTTGGGATTCTTTGGGGTCCTTCCTTGAGGTAAGCGGATGTTTATTTGCATGGTCACTCGGCCTTTGTTGTGATTTCCTTTCCGTCCCTGCAGATTGGGCACCAGCTCTTCGCCTATGTCGAGGCGTCGAGCCGCATAAGAAGGGACCTCCTTCAGGCGGAGGAGCGCTGCCAGGCCGAGGTTGCTCGCCTTCAAGCGAAGACGGCTGAAGTAGTCGCCCTCCGGGAGGCCCTGGAGAGAGAGAGGCAAGCCCGAAAAGAGGAAAGACAAGCCTGGGAGGAGGAGAGACGAAGCTTGGAGGAGTCGGCAAGGAAGGCGGAGGCCGAGGTCGCCCATTTGGCCGAGCAAACCCCGGTTCTGGTCTCGGAGGCCAGGACCCTTGCGGTGGAGGAGTTCAAGGCCTCCGCGGAGATGAGGGAACTGAACGTCCAGTTCAGCCTGGAGGCGTTCACCAAGGGGTTCGAGCTCTGCCGAGAGAGGGTGGCCAGCAGATACCCCGACCTTGATCTCAACTTTCTGGAGGAGTCTGAAGACGAGGCCGGCCCTTCGTCCGCCGCCACCGCAGTCGCACCCCCCGCGCCGAGCTCTCCACCCCCTGCCCCGAGGTCTGAGACCTCCGATCTTATGTTTTTCTTTTGTCGCCATATTTTCTTTCCGTTTGTCTTCAAAATTAATCAATAAAGTCAGATTTCTTATTGTGGATGGTCTCTCCTTCCCCCTCCTCCTCTTTTCTGCCTTTCTTCTTGTAATGAGCTGGTCTTTGACGTTTGCACCTTCCGATGGCAGTGCCCTGCTGAAGCACTCCCCCTGCCCCTGGGGGTCCCGCTGAAGTCAGCTGTCCAGCGGCTGAAAAAGGAGGTCCTCCACCTGACGAAGAAGTTGAAGAAGTCGGAGGACGAGCTCCGCAAGTCGAGAAAATGCTATTCCGAAGCCACCGCTGAGGCCGCCCACTTCAGGAGTCTCCAAGTGAAGGCAATCATGGATTACAGCCAGAGGAAGGCGAACTTCACAAAGGAGCTCGAGGAATGTAAGAAGAGCGCCAGCGACCGAACTTGGGCTCAAGAAGCCAGGATCAGCGCCCTTAAGGTGGAGCTATCAGCTGCGAAGAGGAAGATCGGCCAGCTGGAAGGAAACTCATCCCGGCTCCTGGCACGGGTTGATGATGAACAAAAATGGTCGCAGAAGGTCTCCGACCTTCAGAAGCAACTTCAAGATACTGAGATGAGCCACGATGTGCAGCGGGCCAGCTGGCGCCGGCAAGTAGAAGAGTACAAAGGGAGATTCCGTCAGGCGGCGGACGAGGTTGTTCGTCTCCAGAGGCAGTTGGTGACTAGGGCGCAGCTTGCTAACGCCCAAGATACCGAAGAGCTCCTAGCCCTGAGAGGCACTGTCGAAGGGATTTCCGTCTCCCTTGGGGAGAAGACAGCCGAGCTTCAACAAGTGAAAATCCAACTGGCGCTCGAGCGGAAGGCCGTCGCGGATGCAGAGGCGGAGTCCGAGGTTCTGTGGAAGCGGCGTCGAGAAGCGGAGGCAGAGAGCCGACATCTTCGTCAGACGCTCCAGGATACGCTGCGGAAGAAGGAAGAACTAGAAGAAGCAGTGGAGAACCTGAGGCAGTCCTGGTTGAGGGATGGAGGTGATAACCCTAGGTCGGAGGGAGCAGGACCTCCTTAGAGTTCTTTTGTAGTCACCCCCTTTTTGCAGCTGCTTTCTTCTCATTGTTTTGTCCCTCTTTCCCTGGCCGTCCTGGCCCTGTAGTACGTATATCGGAAATGAAGAAAAAGCGCTTTGTGTTACCTTGTCCACGCGTAGCACCGATATTGTCATCCGTTGGCCCTTTCTCGTCGTTTGGCTTGTTTGGCTTAGATGTCGTCGTGGGAAGGGGCTCTTCCCTTCCCACCGATCTCGTCATGTGGCCAAGTCTCGCCACCATTTTTAACTCTTGCTGGCGAAGTAGCGGATGGAGCCCGGCTTCCTTAGGAGTCCGGGTGAAGTCTTTCTTGGCGGCGGAACCCGGCTCCCATAGGAGTCCGGGTGAAGCTTTCCTTGGCGGCGAAACCCGGCTCCCGTAGGAGTCCGGGTGAAGCTTTCCTTGGCGGCGGAACCCAGCTCCCATAGGAGTCCGGGTGAAACTTTCCTTGGCGGCGGAACCCAGCTCCCGTAGGAGTCCGGGTGAAGCTTTCCTTGGCGGCGAAACCCGGCTCCCGTAGGAGTCCGGGTGAAGCTTTCCTTAGCGGCGAAACCCGGCTCCCGTAGGAGTCCGGGTGAAACTCTCCTTGGCGGCGGAACCCGGCTCCCGTAGGAGTCCGGGTGAAGCTTTCCTTGGCGGCGGAACCCGGCTCCCGTAGGAGTCCAGGTGAAGCTTTCCTTGGCGTAGGAACCCGGCTCCCGTAGGAGTCCGGACCTTCCATTTTGCTGGAGCCGGCGCGAGGTTCTCGTTATCAGCCTGGCTTGTGGGGGCGCGTTAGGGCGCTGTAAGGCCTCTCCCCCCTTCGGTCTAAAAGAACCGGGCCTTCAACTTTGCTCATGTCAGGACGAGGTTCTCCTTCTGTTCCTGACATGGCTGTGGGGGCACATTAGGGCGTTGTAAGGCCTCTCCCCCCTCCGGTCTAAAAGAATCGGGCCTTCAACTTTGCTCATGTCAGGATGAGGTTCTCCTCCTGTTCCTGACATGGCTGTGGGGGCACATTAGGGCGTTGTAAGGCCTCTCCCCCCATCCGGTCTAAAAGAACCGGGCCTTTGACTTTGCTCAAGTTAGGGCGAGGTTTTCCTCCTGTCCCTAACAGGGCTGTGGGGGCACATTAGGGCGTTGTAAGGCCTCTCCCCCCATCCGGTCTAAAAGAACCGGGCCTTTGACTTTGCTCATGTTAGGGCGAGGTTTTCCTCCTATCCCTAACAAGGCTGTGGGGGCACATTAGGGCGTTGTGAGGCCTCTCCCCCCATCCGGTCTAAAAGAACCGGGCCTTTGACCTTGCTCATGTCAGGACGAGGTTCTCCTCCTGTTCCTGACATGGCCGTGTTTTTGGAGGAATCATATCCAGTCATAATACATCCATGCTAGGTGGGAGGAGCATGTTAGCTAAAAAGAAAAGTAGATTCAAAGCGAAATAGTAAGCGATACATTTACAGTATTCCCGCTCCTTCTTGAGGCCCTCCGGTGATGGAGTCGATGGTCCCGATGGGCGGCCGGTCCCCGGGCTGCTCCTCCCTTTTCTGCGGTTCAGGCGGCGGGAGGGCTCTTGACCGGTCTCTTCTATCCTCAGGCCTGCGGCGGATGAATCTGTCGAGTCGACCTCGCCGAATGAGCTCCTCGATCTCGTCCTGGAGCTGGATGCATTCCTCCGTGTCGTGGCCGTGGTCGCGGTGGTAGAGGCAGAACTTGTTGGGGTTGCACTTCCCGGGGTGTGTGCGCATCCTCTCCGGCCTAGGGAGCTGCTCCCTGACCTCCATCAGCACCTGAGCCTTCGAGGCGTTGAGGGGGGCGTAGTTGCGGAATTTTCCTGGCGGGGAACCCCGCCGAAACCTATTGTCCGGGCTTCTCTGCCTACGTGCCCGGGGGGGAGTATGGGCGCTCTTATGCCCAGGAGGGGATCGGGAGCGAGGCCGGGCTTCCTTTGGCCTCTTCTCATCTGCGGGCTTACCAGAACCTCCCGCCTGACGCTCCCTCGTAGTCTCTTTGTCCTTCATTTTGAAGGCCTCTTCCGCTCGGGCGTATCCTTCAGCCCGAGCCAGCAGATCAGTAAAATCCCTGGGGTACTTCTTCTCCAGGGAGTACAAGAGATCATTCTTCTGAAGGCCACCTTTCAGGGCGGCCATGGCAACTGACTGGTCCAAGTTCCGGACCTCCAACGTCGTGATGTTGAAGCGGTTGACGTAGGCCCGTATGGACTCCCCTTCCCTCTGCTTGATGTTGATGAGGGACTCCGAACCTTTCCGGGGATGTCGGCTGCTGACAAAATGGGCCACGAATTGGTGGCTCATTTGATCGAAGGAGAATATGGTACCCAGCTTCAGAGCCGAGTACCAGTTTCTTGCTGCTCCCTTTAAAGTAGACGGGAAAGCCCGGCACAAGATGGCATCGGGAGCACCGTGAAGCAGCATCATCGTTCGAAAGGCCTCCAGATGATCAACCGGGTCCGACGTCCCGTCGTAGCTTTCGAACTGGGGAAGCTTGAAATTCGGCGGGATCGATTCTTGCATAATCATTTGGGAGAAGGGAGGGTCAGTGCAAATATCCTCACCATAAGCGGGAGGCGCGTGGCGGAGTTCTTCGATCCGTCGGTTCATCTCCTGGAGCCTCCGGTCCAGGAAATCCTCTCGACTTCGAGTCTCGAGGGTCCTTTGGCAGAACGGGGGCAGGGATCTTCCAGGGGTGGAGTCGTGTCCCGATTGAGGGCTCTCTACCCTCGAATTTGCCTTCCCAGGAAGGACGGGGCGGCTGGCCCAGGTGGCCCGCCCCACCGCCAGGTTCTGGCATTCCAGAGATGCCCCCTCCGGATGCGCCGACGCCTGCGATGGCTGCTGCTGCATTGCCTGTACGGCTTCGACGAGGCCTTTGACCTGCTACGCCAGCAAGTCAAACTGCTCCACGCCGACCGCCGTCGCTGGAGGGGGAGGAGGAGGAGGCTGAGAAACGGGAGGGGAGGCCGGAGCCTGAGATCTGGCCACGGAGGCCGTGGACCGCCGGGTGGACGCACTACGCGGAGGCATCGGGTGTCGATCTTGCGGGGGGGGAATTAGGAGTGGATGATGGAGAAACAGTCGGAGGTGGCTCCGTTGAACACTCCTTTAAGAACAAGGGTGCTGCGAAGACACAGCCCCTCCTTCTAGCGCCAATCCTGTTGGTGCAAAAATCCGCTTGCGCCGGAGAAGCTGGAGTTGGGGAAGCCGCGGTCGCCGCCGGGACCTGCAAGGAAAGTCTAAACCGGAGGTGGGGTTGCTCCGGCAAGACCCTCCGACGCTCAAGTCAGTTCTCTGCCTCAACAAGAATGGAGTGCTCGAACGGAGAAATTAGCAGAGTTTTGAGATAAGGAAAATGAGCTTAAAGAATAACGTATCTGGGTCTCCCTTTTATAGGCGGAGGAGGCAACGGATTGATGGCGACGTTTGTAACCGCCTGGTAGTGGGCCGCCCATGGTCAGGGGAAATTGATTGCGGAAGATGGTGGAGCAGACACGTGGCCATCACCGCGGCCCGCCACATGGAATCTGTTATGAGGGGTGGAGCAGCATCCATTATCGTGACTTGCCAGCGGATAGGAGAATCGCATGGTATCCGTCACAGGAGGTGGAGCAGGTTCGTGGCCGTTATTGTGACCTGCCAGGGGATAGTGTAGCTGTGCGAAATCCGCCACAGGAAGTGGAGCAGGGTGGCGATGGTTACTGCAGCCTGTCAGGGAATGATGGAACTGCGCGGAGTCCGCCATAGGAAGTGGAGCAGGGTCGTGGTCATTTTGGTGGTGGATCTGTCGATTGAAGCTCGGCAGCAGCCGGAGCCCGATTTCTGTTGAGATCCGAGAGAGGTCCTCCTGGCGGTCGGGGTCGTGGGTGGAGCCCGACTCCCGAGGGAGTCCGGGCGGAACCCTCTCGGAGCCGAAGTTGCGGGCGGAACCCAGCTCTCGTAGGAGTCCGGGCGGAGTCTGCTTGCGGCTGTAGTCATTGGCGTCAGAGATGAAGCTCGGCTCCCTTAAGAGCACGGGCGAAGTCTTCCTGCAATTTAAAATTAAAGGCAAAGTCCAGCTCTCGTAGGAGTCCGGATGAAGCTTACCAGCAGCTGAAACTGAGGGCGGAGCCCGGCTCCCGTAGGGGTCCGGGCGGATCTACGCTGATGTCGATGGTGGAGCCCAGCTCCCGTAGGAGCCCGGGCAGAGCTGTGCTGATGTCGGCGGTGAAGCCCGGCTCTCGTAGGAGTCCGGGCGGAGCTGCGCTTGCTGTCGACGGTGGAGCCCGGCTCCCGTAGGAGTTCGGGCGGAGCTGCGCTGCAATCAAAGTTAAGGGTGAAGTCCGGCTCCCGTGGGAGTCCGGACGAAGCTTACCAGCAGCTAAAACTGAGGGCGGAGCCCGGCTCCCGTAGGGATCCGGGCGGATCTACGCTGATGTCGGTGGTGGAGCCCAGCTCCCGTAGGAGCCCGGGCGGAGCTGTGCTGATGTCGGCGGTGAAGTCCGACTCCTGTAGGAGTCCGGGCGGAGCTGCGCTTGCTGTCGATGGTGGAGCCCGACTCCCGTAGGAGTCCGGGCGGAGCTGCGCTGCAATCAAAGTTAAGGGTGAAGTCCGACTCCCGTGGGAGTCCGGACGAAGCTTACCAGCGCTGAAACTGAGGGCGGAGCCCGGCTCCCGTAGGGGTCCGGGCGGATCTATGCTGATGTCGGCGGTGGAGCCCAGCTCCCGTAGGAGCCCGGGCGGAGCTGTGCTGATGTCGGCGGTGAAGCCCGGCTCCCGTAGGAGTCCGGGCGGAGCTGTGCTTGCTGTCAACGGTGGAGCCCGGCTCCCGTAGGAGTCCGGACGAAGCTTACCGGCAGCTGTTATTGAGGTCAGAGCCCGGCTCCCATAGGAGTCCGGGCGGAGCTGTACTGCTGTCGATGGCGGAGCCTGGCTCCCGTAGGAGCCCGGGCGGAGCTGTGCTGATGTCGGCGGTGAAGCCCGACTCCCGTAGGAGTCCGGGCGGAGCTGTGCTGCTCGAGGTCGGCTCCGTCGAGGACCTCGGCTGTGGGTATTTTATACCCAACAGGATCTAAAAGAATCCATAAATTCTTTTTTGAACATAAAAGTGTGCTAAAAAAAAATTCTATAGTGTGCTAAAAAAAAATTCTATACTGCTCCTGATTATTCTATCTTTATCTCATTCATAAAGAGCAGATTTAATCCTAAATCCATTTATTTTTTTGATACCCACATCCTATTGCACTGATCGAGGGGGTGCTCGTAGTGACTAAGAGGGTCGAAGACCAAGAAGTGAGTTATTTATATCAAACATTCTTCTTATGGCTAGATCCAATCTCCTGGTCCCTACAGAAAGAAAAAAAAAATTCACGTTCTCCCTTTCGGAAAGGGAGGATTAGGGAAATCCTATTGATTACTACTTTCTCCAATATATGAAGCAAGAGATCTCATCAAGCTATCCATGGAAAAATTAATCGGTTCACTCATGACACATGAGTTGAACATGTGCCAAAATGAAGAAGAAAAAGAATCAAGAAGAAGAAGAAGAAGACCATTTCATTCAAATCAACAGCCAAATTCGAAGAAAGCGATAAGTTGAAGGATGAAGAAGAAAAAAAAAATAAAAATGAAATGAAGACTTGGAGCAACTCACTAAAATTTAAAAAATTCCTCCAGAAGAAATGGATGAAGAAAAAAGAAGGCAAAGAGAATGAAGGAAGAAATATCATTTGCTATAAGTACAACAAGCTAGAGCACTACAAGATGAATTATCCCTACTAAAAAGGAACCCCAAAAGGACCAAGAAGAGTGCTATGATGGCTATTTAGAGAGATAACAACATTTTAAACTTAGATGAAGAAGAAGAGAAAGGAGAATAGCCAATCTTTGTCTCATGGTTTATAATGATGAGGTAAATATTGAAAACTCTTCTAAATTTATATTTGAAGAATTGTTTGAAGCTTTTTATGAATTAATGGATGATTTCAAAAAGATAAGACTATAAATGAATAACTCAAAAATTCTAATATGCTTTTGGCTGAGGAAAAGAATAAAATTTTGATTGAAAAAGAAGAAATTTTAAAGAAAAAAACTCCTTAGTTGAGGAAAAAAAACCTTTTAAAATCTAAAAAGTGTTTATTGGAAGAAAATATAAAACTAAGAAAAGAGATTGAAGCATTCAAGTCTATAGTTAAAAAGTTCATATTTAGTTTTCGAAAGCTTCAATTGATATTGAACAATCAAAAAGCTATTTTTAATAAGGTTGGAATTGGTTTTAATTCTTTAAAAAAATAAAAATTTATTAAAAATATGTTTTCTAGAGCTTATGATGAAAATCATTTTATAGTTTGTTTTAAATATAATAAAATAGACCATAAAATTTTTGAATGCAATACTAATAGAATTGATCATACTTTGGTTAAACAAATTTGGATTTTAAAAGAAATCATGAACACTAACACCAATGGACCCAAGAAAGCTTGGGTACCAAAGCTAAAGAAATGATTTTGCACGAATGCCGAGCATCAAATAGCTTGAAAGGAGCAAATTTTTCAAAAGAATGGATGCTTAGAACTTAAAATGAATGGGTGATGATATTTGATAAAAGCTAAACTTAATTTCACATTATACTATCTTGATTGTTGAAATTATTTAGTATAAGTGATGGATTTTGATGTCTTTTGTGAATACATTATTCTTTCTTGCATTTATGAATATCTTAAATTTTGCCTTGAATATTTTGATGCATACATCAATGTAGACATATTTTTATTTTAAAACTTGTGTGCTCTCTTAAATTCTTGATATCATGTTATTATTTGAGAAACCTAAATCAAAATAAGCATTGATTGATTATGAAATTACTTGTGTGCAAATCATGTGAATTAAATGGACATCCTCATAAGATATCTAGTCATTGAAATCCCTTAAAAATGCATGATCTAAGAAAATCAAGATAAGACAATCATAAAATGATCATGTGCTTGATATTGTTGCTTTGTATAATTGCATCTCAGGTTGATCTTTAAGGACTTGAAAATCCTCTAGTTGAACCTCACACTTAGAGCCTTCATCTAGATTCCCCTTGATTTGATCGTACATGAATTGATTCTTGTTTTCCCCAAATTGATTCATTTTTTTGATTTAAATATCCTTTTTGTTCAGTGATTTAATTTGCCCTTGATCCCTATCTTATTTAAGCCAATTTCTCTTGAATCAAAACTCTTTGAACTATTTTTTATTTTTAAGAGTTGACTCTTGGACCAGAGGAGTCGACTCGAGGATATAGTAAAAAAATAATTTTGTGAGGAGTCGACCCCCGATTTAGCTAGAGTCAACCCCTCATCAGAAGTCGACTCATGATTAATTGGAGTCAACCCCTATGTTAAGGATGGATTTTTTAATCTGAGTTGTCTTAAAGAGTTGTCTCTTCTATTATTTTTCTCTCGACCCCTAACCTCCTTCAAAGTTCCCTCCAACCCAAATCAAAGCTTCCCACTCCAATTTTCCATCTATTTGTCGTGATTCTTGTCTCTAATGGCACCCCAAAAAATTTTGGCCCAAAGAAAGAAGATAACCCATGCAAAATCCTCAAGCCCTAGATCTTTTCCTATCCATGAACAAAGGTCCAAGTAAAGGAATGTCAGGGAAGGTCCTGCACAGCCTAGCAGCCACCATCTCAAGTCCCTCCAGCACCCTCACCTCCATGGGTAACTCACTCTAGATCTACATCATCCCCTAGAGTTGTATCTATGGGAAGAAAGGTAGATTTTGAGTTCTTCGAAAGAGAGGGTTTCACCATTAGGCAAAAAATTAAGAAATTGGGATGGAAGTACCTATGATCACTTGATGTTTGGATCTATCCTAACCTAGTACGAGAATTCTTTGAAAATTAGAATCAGGAGATAGGGTCATTGACTTTGAGGTCTGAGGTGTCTGCATTATATTGGATATAGATAGACTAGCACAGATACTAAAGATGAGCACTGAAGGAAGCTCGTCAGATAAGCTTGAGAAGAAGTCTCTTGGATTAAAGTATATCTTGGATAGAGATGAGGTAGGAGAGTCTGAGGAGGTGAGCACAAACCAGTTGAGTATTGAGATATGCCTCCTACATCACATGGCTAGTCAGATTTTCTTCTCCAAGATGGGGAGATTTGACTTTATGTCAGGATAAGATATCACTTTTATGTACCATGTGATATGAGGGATTCCATTGAACCTACCATCACTTATGATTCGTCAGATGGAGGAAGCAGCTAGTAGGATGAAGGCCATACCCTAAAGTATGGTACTGACACTCTTATTTCAAGAGTTTGGGATAGAATTCCAGGGTGAGACCACCAGGGCTCTCATGCACACCGACATATATAACGATTGATCTCTAAGGAGGATGGCATTCCAGAAGATAGACAATCGTTGGATCTATAGAGAGATGAGGAGGATTCTGATGATGATGAGGCTTCGATAGCTGTACCTATTACTGACATCAAATTAGAGAAGCCCACATTATAGGCAGAGCAGACATAGACAGCTCCATCTTCTCCAATCAATCATCCAGAGAGATTAGCTCGACCATTCGATAGACTAGACGAGGATGCTCTAGTAGAGCGAGTCTCCACAAGGATTGTTGATGTATTCCATGTTGAGATACAAATATTCACTTCAGAGGCTATATCATTGCTTAGAGAGGAGATTGTGAAGATGATTCAAGCTATCACTATTGTGAGAATTGATCGGGACCACCCATCTAGAGATACTAGACCACCCTCACCCTCTCAGTCTGGACCTTCTACTAAGGGCTCCATTAACCTATTCTTTTAGGATGCTAGGATTTTTCTCTTAGAGCTTAGTATCCTTAGCAATCTATCCTTTTAGTAGATGTAGTTCTCATACATTTTGGATGTATTAATGTAATCACTTCTTATAATCATCTTTTGGAAATCAATGAAAATCTGATCTTTTATGAAAAATTCAGTGTATTTGATGTGTTTACTTGTATAATGCTGGCACTTTTTTGTTTTATTGAATATTATTTTGTCTCTAAAACTAAGGAAGAGAAAAACATACTCTTGTAATATTTAGTTTTAAATGAATATACATAATTTGAAAGAAAAAGGGAAAGAATTAAGAAAAACAAATTTTCTAGCATTAACTATTAAGACAAGGAAAGATAATGTTTGAACTTAATAAGAAATCATTTATATATTGCTTGACTCAATAGTTCACTTATATTTGAGTGATCACATGGTTTTGATCATTTGATTGGCCTTGCATGGTTTGATCCTGTTATCTATTTTGGCAATTAATTGGTATCAAGCCAAATTTCAAACATATTTTTGTATTTTGCTACAGTGAATTATTTTTGAGAAATGGATTTAAAACTCATTCTTTTTAAATCTCTAATTCATATCAAGAAATTTTCAAACAAGTTATTTAGTTTTTTAAAAAAAATTGATATAAAAAATTTATTTTTATAATTGGTATAAGATAACTTACTATTATTTTGTACTTCTTTACTTTGTCTCTTGATAAAAAGAAAAGAATATTTTATCTCAAGTTTATTTTACTCTGATACTATATTTTGCTCTGATACATTCTTGAGTTGATATCATTTGAGATAAACTAAGAAAATTGATACATTTTCTAAACTTAATTGACGTATATCCATTAAGAAAAGGAAGAGATAAGTCTTTTGAAAAACTAAATATATCTTATGCCTGGTTTGATACTCCGAATTCTTAGTATTGAAATTAAAGCTTTATCTCTCTTGAATTTTTTTTTTTTAAAAGGCTCAATTTGGGGACTTATTCATTTCATCTATATCATTCGAAAAGGAAGAGAAAAGTTTCTAAATCTACATTATTCATAAATTCAATTCAAAAAGGGAGGAAGATATTCGATCTGAATTTGCTACAAACTTTCAAAAAGGTGGATAAGTCATAAAAAAAGGAAGGGGGAGAAATTATAAAATCTGAATTTGAAAGTTGAATCCAAATTAAACTTGAAGGAGAACTCAAATCAAATTTTGAAAACTGAATGTGTGTATATTTGAATTTGAGTTTTTACTTGATTTTGATGATATATTTTAAATCTTTCCCATAGACTTTTTGATGCTGTCAAAATAGGGTAGAAGATATCTTGAGTATATACTTGAGTTAATCGTATAATTAAAATGTATGAAATGATCATTAGGTTGCTTGAGATTGTCATATGAAATGATTATTTGGATGAATGCACTCTTGAACATCAGGTATCAAATGCTTAAAATCTGAATTTGAGATGAACTGAAGATAAATTGAAATATTCATGAAGTATGTGCCAACAAGTGCTTAGTTATTCACTTTTTGATTCAAATTGATAAATTAATTAAAATATATTATAAATTTTTATTGTGCATATACTCAAAATTTTGTCATCATCAAAAAAGAGGAGATTGTTAATCCAATGATTGATTTTGATGATTACCAAACTTTGAGTAATTATGATTCTAATAATATATTTTAAGGATGAATAAAGGATTTATCCTCAAGAAAGCTAAGTCAAGATAATTCAAAGAAGAAATAAGAAGTTTTTAGCTTTATTGAGTCGACCCTAGAAGGATTGGAGCCAACCTCTGAACTAAAATGGATAGAAAATAAAAGAAATTTGTATTTCAGGAAGTTCAAGAGTCGACCCTAAGAGAAGAAGGGTCGACTTTGGCATGGTTGGAGTAGACTGGCCTGAGCTCAAGTCGACTCATGATAAGCAAGAGTCGACTCTCTCAGTGAAAATAGAAAGTTACATTTTGAAATTCTAGCTCAAGTCGATCCCTGAAGAGCTCAAGTCGACCCCTGAATAGGTCGAGTCAACTCATGAAGATAGCGAGCCATCTCTCTTAGGAAAGATGAAATGCAAATTTTTTTAATCCTGAGGTCGAGTCGACTCCAAAAGAGGCTAAGTTGACTCATAGATAGCTCGAATCAACTCCTGAGAAATTCAAGTTGACTTTTGATGTAGAGAAGCTGTAACAGCTCTTTTTCTATGCATAGACGTCTCTTGTAACACCCCAATCTAAGAATGTGGGGATTTGAGAAATTTGTATTCATGTTTAGCATTCATTTATACATATGGTATAGCATTTCGATCATGACATACTTGAGTATTTAGATATTAATTGATTAGTAGTAATGAAGCATAAATCTAGTTGTTAATTAAGAAAAAAAATGATTGAGGAACTGGATCAATAATAGTAGCATTGAAGTTAAATTTTGGGTGGTTATTGAGCATAGAATGAACTGATATTTGTAAAGGATATCTTAAATGATATACATGGCAGATTTGTAGTGTAGATTCATCAAATTTAAATTAAGAGGAGTAGTAAATATTTTGTCATTTGGAGAGAAAAATTTTTGAGCATTACTTAGTGATTGTTAAGAGTTAAACTTGAATGATGTAGAGTAAAGGATGCAGAATTTGTAATATAGCAATGAAATTTTAGTAGCATAAAATGATATATCACAGTATTGGGACCTTTGTAGCATGAAAAAATAATGAAAAAATATCTGAGTACATAGTGTAATTGTGATAGAATTTATTTAGTAAGTTGAAGAAGAAATCAGCATAGGAGTGATGAGAAAATCCATAGCGTATGCAGAACTGGAGATACAGAATTAATCAGAGTTAAATCAGATTGAAATGAATAATAAATCAAAGATGAAATTAAATAATTTAATTAGATTGGAATGACATGAATTAGTGTGTATATATATATATGTTAATGTTGAGTTTATGTGGAAGAAATAGAGTTCCGCATAGGTGCAGTGATGTGTGGGAATGGAAGGTGCCACTTATCTTGTCCTTGTGCTGCGATCTGTCTTACTTATTCAGCAGTTGGTTTTAGTTGAGAAAACAAAATATCATGTAGAAACAGTTGACTTCTCTTGTGTTAACACCTCAGCATGATTTTATTTTACTGTCCTTCCACAAAGTTGACCCCTAGCCAGCTGCTTCCTATTTTATTTGTATTCCATATTTTCAACCACCGGTTCCTCTTTCTGCTACCATTACTTCTTTGGTTAAAACAGAAGGAAAATAGAGAAAGAGGGGGTTAGAGAGGATGGTATTTTCAATAGGAAATCAAGAGGAAATCCAACTAGAAAAAGATGATCTATTGATAACCTGATTTGGAAGAAAAGATTTCAGATAGTGGAAAGAGAAAGAAAACTGTGTTGGTGGCTGTAGTGTTCCAGCAAATAGAGGTAAGAACTTTAAACCCTAAACTGAATTTAAGTTAAATTTTGAATAGTAATTATAAGACTTGATGTTTCAGAGAATTAGAATATAAAATTGTGAACATGAATTGGAGAATCAATGTTGCTGCTAATTTTATTAGAAATCATCTGAATTGTTTCAATAATTAGATGAAATTGTGTTAGCTAAACTTGAGATAAATTATGAAAGTAAAATACAGTCAAATTGCTGGAAGTTCCAAAGTTTATGTTGGGATTTAGCAAATCCTAAGCAGGACAAAATAAGATGGAACAAATGTAAGAACTAGAAGAGCAAAAGAATGAGCATAAAGAAGCAAAGCATATATTCTTATACTCATGTATCATATTAATATGGTAATAATCAATGTGTACCAATTTTATAGGAGAGGAAAAGAGCTCGAGGGGTGCCTGGGTGAGTTAAGCATCAAGATGGTGAGTAGCTATTAGAGGTGAATGGATTTCCCACATAACTTTGGTGTTTTCATGGTATTTTGCTATGAAAAAAATTAATTTCAAAAGAAAGAAATAAATTTCTATTCTTATACAGCATATATATATATATATATATATATATATATATATATATATATATATATATATATTTGCAAGCATGAAAACAGGAAGTGGACTTTTTATTGAATGTGTACAAGAATATGTTTTTTATATGTAAGCGGTTTGGACAGCTTAGCATTTTGGAGTTTGAATATGCTTTTGAGTCAGTTCTTCAGCATTTGAAATTCATCTTTCCAGTATTTGAAACTTCATTTAGCATTAACATCAGCATAAGTATTTTATATAACATAAAAATAGCCAACACCACAAACAACAGTAAACAGCAGAAAATTCAACATGTCTAGTGGGGCTTATCAGCAGCATGTATTGCTACTATTGGCTGCCCATGGAAGTGGTGCTCTATGGTGTGGTCGGTAGTAGCCCAATAGCAGCATAGTTCATTAAAAGGTTCATTTTTGTCCAGCATATTAAAGGTTTAAAAGTGTATCAGCAGTTTCAGCTCTATGTATTATATTCAGTATTATAGCTAAACTTTTCTATTTTTTCATTATTAGATGGTTTATCCATTCACTGGAACTTAGGTCTCACCTCCCCTCACTTCTCTTTATTGCAGACTTAAAGCATCCTAACCATGCATAGAAATGAAGCATCAGTATTATCATTAGCACTCAGATTAGAGGAGCATTTTGTTTGACAGCTAAGCTAGAAGAGCATTTTGTATGCTAGTTAAGTGAGAGAAGTATTTTTTTCTTGTCATGTTAGCTAGTGGGAGAAGTGTTTTGGGTTATGTTGTATATTTTGGGTTGTTCAAACTAGAAAATATGAATATATTATCCTTCTAAGCCACATGCATAAAGTTATGGATTGATGAATAAAAGCTTAAGGTTGTTTTGAGTTATGTTCAGTTGAATTGAGAAATTAAGTTTGATTTGAGTTGTAGCAGGTTGTGGTAGCTGAACAGGATTTACTAGTAGCTTATAAACCGTAGCATAAGATGTTAGCAAAACTCTGCTCAACTGTTACACCCTTACTCAGTCTAGGGAGTGGAGTGTGGCAATTGTTGGCATCAGAGCAAAAGTTAGTAGATTGCATGGGCATTGCATAGCATAATTAGTTGCACATAGTGTTGTCTAGCTATTTAGCAAACAGAAAAAGAGAAAAAAAGAAAGGAAAAGAATGGAAAAAAAATAAGGGAAATGGTCTTCGAGCTGACTTGAATGATTGTCGAGTCGACTCGTTCTCAATTGGTAGAATTGTGGCTTTCTGAAATTTTTGCTTTCTGAGATGAGCTAGCTCAATTTTTCTTAGAGTCAACTCATTTTTTCTTCAAGCCGATTGGAAAATATTTAGAGTCGACTCGATCTCAAGCCACAAAAGTTGGTTTTCTATTTTCTGTCGTAAAGCAGACTCGATTTAGGTTTCGAGTCAACTCGACTCCATGCTAATTATATGTGCCAGCCGCAGAATGTGCCAGAGTCGACTCCATTCCATCTTGAGTCGACTCCAATTCTTTAAATGATCTTGTTAGAGGGGATTTGTCTCTAATTCATGTTTCATTAGCTTGGGGTGTTCTCAATTAGTATCCCATTTTAATGATGTTTTCTAACTATAAAGACATTCTTAAGGAAAATTTGGGAGACAAAAGTATACTTTTATGTTTTAATGAATGGTCGTCATCAAAATTATCTTGAGATCAGTGAATTTGACTATTTCAGTTATATTTTATAGGAAGATGGTACAGATAAGATCAAGATTTGATGAAGAGCAACCACTAGTGAGAAATAGAGGCCAAAGATGGAGTAGATCAAGAGGAGTTGATATAGATGGCCAACCTCATTGTATATCACATGTTATATATAGTCCAAACTAGTTGAATTAAAAAAAGATTTATTTTATCCAGAAAAGTCAATATGGATTTTCAGTAGAAAAGAAATATAGTTGTGTCTTTATTTTGTCCAGAAGAACTAATGCAGATTTTCAATAGAGAAGAAAATAGTTGCATTCCCAGGTTATATCATTAGTTAAAATTCTTTGGCAAGACCATAGTATAGAGGGAGTTACATGGGAAAGAGAAGATGAAATGAAAAGAAAATATCCATATTTGTTTCATAGCTAAAGGTAACGAAATTTTGGGATGAAATTCTTTAAAGGAGGGGACAATTGTAACACCCCGGTCCAAGAATGTGGGGATTTGGGAAATTTGTATTCATGTTTAGCATTCATTTATACATATGGTATAGCATTTCGATCATGACATACTTGAGCATTTGGATATTAATTGATTAGCAGTAATGAAGCATAAATCTAGTTGTTAATTAAGAAGAAAAATGATTGAGGAACTGGATCAATAATAGTAGCATTGAAGTTAAATTTTGGATGGTTATTGAGCATAGAATGAGATGATATTTGTAAAAGATATCTTAGATGATATACGTGGTAGATTTTATAGTATAGATTCATGAAATTTAAAGTAAGAGGAGTAATGAATATTTTGTTATTTGGAGAGGAAAATTTCGGAGCATTGCTTAGTGATTGTTAAGAGTTAAACTGGAATGATGTAGAGTTAACCTTGCTTAGCATTGGAATTTTAGTAGCATATAGAGATATATCGTAGCATTGGGACCTTAGTAGCATGAAGAAATAGTGAAAAAATATCTGAGTACATAGTATAATTGTGACAGAATTTGTTTAATAAGTTGAAGAAGAAATTAGCTTAGAAGTGATGAGAAAATCCATAGCATATGCAGAACTGAAGATGCAGAATTAATCAGAGTTAAATCGGATTGAAATGAACAATAAATCAGAGATGAAATTGAAAATTTTAATTAGATTGAAATGATATGAATTAGTGTATATATATGTGTGTTAATGTTGAGTTTATGTGGAAGAAACAGAATTCTGCATGGGTGCAGTGATGTGTGGGAATGGAGTGTGCCACTTATCTTGTCCTTGTGCTGTCACCTGTCCGACTTATTCAACAACTAGTTTTAATTAAGAAAGACAAAATCCATATAGAAATAGCTAACTTCTCTTGTGTTAACACCTCAACATGATTTTGTTTTGCTGCCTTTCCATAAGGTTGACACCTAGCCAGCTACTCCCTATTTTTTTTATATTCTATATTTTCAGCCATCAGTTCCTCTTTGTTGCCCCAAAGGATTGATTTTGATGAGCATAAAATATTTGAGAGAGGTACTAATAATTTGTATCTTTAGAGATATTTTAAAAATTAATTTCAAGAGATGCATGAAATTTTTTATTTGTAAAAATATTTACAGATGGCCAAAGTAGTAAATTCATCAAGTTGGAAATGTAATTGAAGTTTTTCAGAAGCCTCAAGATCATTCAAATTAATATCAAATCATTTGGAGGTAATTTTAAAGTTTTTGAAACTCTAAAATTAAAGAAAAGCAAGCTTGGATTAAAAGGGGTGACCTCTAGGTTGACCGCTTCTGAAAAGCATGCCGGCACATGGGAATTTTAGAGTAGCATGCAAAAAGAGGGTTCCAAAACTTATGAAAGGTTGATTCGAGCCTTAAATCGAAGTGTATTGGATTAGCTTGTATCCAAAAAATAAGTATTTTGCTTGGGATAGCTAGGGTCAGTGGGATCCATCAGTATAATCATTGAAAATGATTAGTGGATTGAAATTTTCAAGTAGAAACTTGGAGAGTGGATGTAGGTGCAAGGTTGGCACCGAACCACTATAAACCTTTTTATTTATGATGTATTGATCTCTCTTATAACTTTCTTGCATTAATTTTTTATTTAATTATGTTAATATTCGGCACATCTTTTGCTCTTGCCCTTGCACATCACATATCATATTCAAAGCACAATTTTTATGATTCACTCCTCATTTAAAATTTTTAGTAACCTAATTTACATTCTCCCTCTCTTAGATTATATAGCTGGGCAACAAGTGTATCAGATCTTGGTGCTCTAGTCCTTTTTTGATTTTACCATCAAGACCAAAAGATATATGACAACTCAAGTTGGTGCTTCACTAGCCAAGGGGCAGTCCACAAACCGACCTCCACTTTTCAATGGATCCAACTACACGTATTGGAAAGCTCGGATGAAAATTTTTTTTCAAGCACTCGACTATGATATGTAGAGTATAATAGTCAATGGAACTCACGCACCCGCTAAATTAATTGATGGTGTGGAATCAACCAAATCCGAAAAGGAATGGGATGAGGTTGATAAGAAATTGGCTCAACTTAATGCTAAAGCAATGAATGTATTGTATTGTGCTCTTGATGTAAATAAATTTAATCATATTTCAACTTACATTTTTGCTAAATAAATTTGAGATAGATTAAAAGTGACTCATAAAGGTATAAATCAGGTTAAGGAGTCAAAAATTAACATGCTAGTACATAAATATGAAATCTTCCAAATAGAACCTGATGAGTCTATTACTGAAATATTTATTCACTTTACTGATATTATAAATGATCTTAAGAGTCTTGGTAAGTCTTATTCTGATAGTGATTTTGTAAGAAAAGTTCTTAAGTCTCTACCAAAAATATAGCAAGCGAAGGTCACGGTGATTCAAAAGGCAAAGGACCTAAATGTCTTACCTTTCGAGGAGATTCTCAGGTCGCTTATGACACAAACTCATCATGAGACAGCACAGTGAAGAAGAGACAAAGAAGAAGATGACTATTGCTCTCAAATCCATTGTTCAAGAAGAGGAAGAATTGGACCAATCAGAAAATGATGATGAAGATGAAGAACTTGCACTCATCACTCGAAAATTCAAGAGGTTCATGAAGAAAAGGAAGTAAGGAGTAAGAAGAAGGCCATTAACCAAGGGAGAGCCAAGCAAAGAGAAAGACAAAGAGCAGCCCCTTATATGTTATAAGTGTAAGAAATTAGGATACTTTAGATCCGAATGTCCTCAACTCAAAAAGGCCCCTAAGAAATTCAAAAAGAAAGTCATGGTAATGATTTAGAGTGACAGCAATGAATCAAGCTCAGATGATGACACGCATGAAGAAGCCAACCTTTGTCTCATGGCACATAAAAATGAGATAACTTCTGAACCTTCTAATGAATTTATTTTTGATGAATTGCAAGAGACTTTCTATGACCTATTAAATGATCTAAAGAAGTTAGAATTAAAGAATAAAGAATTGAAAATACAAAATCAGTGTTTACTCAAAGAAAAAGAAGCTATTTCAGTGGAAAATAAAAATTTAACCAAAGAGAATTAAAACTTAAAAATTGAAGTGAAAAAACTAAAACCAATTGTAGATAAGTTTACTTTAAGTTCAAATAAACTTTAAATGATTCTTGAAAATCAAAGGACGGTATATAACAAAGTCGGTCTTAGTTATAACCCACTAAAAAAATAAAAATTCCTAAAAAATATTTTTTATTAATTCATCAAATGATAAGCTTTCAAATGTATCTTGTTTCAAATGTGGAAAAGTAAGACATAAATCATATACATATTTTTCTAACAAATTTAATGGTTCAAATATAAAAAAAATATGAGTTCGAAAAAGAACCATTATGACTAACGAAAAAAGACTCAAGAAAGCTTGGATACCTAAAGTTAAAAACTAATTTTCTGTATAGGTGTGTTTTACATCCCATGGATCGAAATGAAAGTGGTATTTTGATAGTGAGTACTCAAGATATATGATCGATGATGAATTCTAATTCATCACACTTGATGCAAAGGATGGAGAAATGGTCATCTTTGGAGATAATGACAAAGAAAAGATCATTGGATTAGGTAACATTAGTATCACTCCCTCTATATTTATTAAAAATATTTTATTAGTAGATGGTCTCAAGCATAATTTTTTAAGCATTAGTCAACTTTGTGATAAGGATTTTTATTGGTGCAGAATTCTGCTGATGCTGGAGAAGCTGGAGTCGAGGGGATCGCGGCCGCCGTCGGGACCTGCAAGGGAAGTCTAAACTGGAATTGGAGGTGCTCTGACATGACCCTCCGATGCTCAAGTCAGTACTCTGCTTCAATAAAAATGGAGCACTCGAATGGGATTTTAACAAAGTTTCAAGATAGAGTTTAGAGCTTAGAGGAAAACGTATCTGGAGAGTCTCTTTTATAGATGGGAGAGCATAACCGCTTGACAGCGACGTACATAACTGCCTGGTAATGGGTCGTTCAGGGCCACGTGGAGTTTGTTACGGAGAGTGAGGTAGTGTCCGTTGTCGTGACTTGTCGGAGAGTGGTAGGGCCACGTGGAGTCTGTTATAGAGAGTGGAGTAGTATCCATTGTCACGACTTGTCGGAGAGTGGTGGGGCCACATGGAGTCTGTTACAAAGAGTGGAGTGGCATCCATTATCGCGACTTGCCGAGGAGTTTGGGACAGACGGCTGAAGCTCGGTTGGAACGCATGGTGGAGCGGAATAGCTCTCTATCTCAGCAATCTAAGAGAAGCTCGGATGTTTTCAAGGTTGCTGATGGGTTAACTGTGGTTGGGTGCCTTAGGCGTTGATGCTGCAGGCGGAAGTCATCTGCTGTAGAAGCTCGGGCAAAAATTTTTTGTTGGAGAAGTCCAGCAGAAGTCTGATTGTTAGAGAAGTCCGTCTGGAATTTATCTAGTGTAGAAGCTCATCTAAAGACTGTCTGCTGGAGAGGTTTGATTTTATGAGGAATCCAGCAGAAGGTCGACCGATAGTGGAGTTCAGAAGGCGTTGTGGAAGTTCATCCGCTGGAGGAGTCTTGAGGACATGTGGAAGATCGACCACTGATGGAGTCTGAAATTCAATTCTATTGTAGAAGTTCGGATGGAGTCCGGTTCTTGCAGGAGTCTGAAAGGAGGTCGCTTATTGTAGAAGCTCGGATGAAGATCGGTTGCCATGGAAGCTCGGATGGAGACTTCTTATTGTAGAAGCTCGGATGAAGTCCGCTTGCAATAGAAGTTCGGAGTAGAGATCCGACTGGTGGAGCCCGTCCGTTGTAGAGGTTCGTCTGGGATCCATCTGCTGTAGAAGTTCAGACGGAGTCCGGCTCTTGTAGGAGCTTGGATGAAGTCCGCTTGCAATAGAAGTTCGGAGTAGAGATCCAGCTCTTGTAGGAGCTCGGATGAAATTCAAAAGGCGGTGACCACCGTAAAAACTTGGATGGAGTCTGGTTACTGTAGAAGTTCTACTGCTGGAGAAGCTCGGACATTGACGAAGTCCGGAAGAAGTTCGGGGTAAAGTCGATCATGATTGGAGGAAGTCTGGAAGAGAATCGGAGAGTAGTCAATCACTATAGAAAATTGGCTGATAGTGAAGCCCAGAGAGCATTTGGAGCAGTCCGATAGATGAATGGAGGAGCTCATTATTGGAGAAGTCCGGATGGCACGATAGGCGTTCGTCCATTGGAGGAATCTGGAGGACACTGCAGAAGGTCGACTGCTGGAGGAGTCTGGATGGTATTGTGGAAGCTCGGACGGTCGAGGGAGTTCAGAAAGATGTCGCACAAGATTGGAGGCCGGAAGAGCCCTGGGAGGGTCGGCTTCTTACGAACTTCGGCTAGGGTTAATTTATACCCAACAGTTTTAAAGTTACTTTTAAATTCTCTATGTGCATTATAACTAGTCCCAATAATGATTCCATGAGCTTCATTAGATATAGGCATGGTAATGTTTATATGATAGATTTGGATGATCTATCCTTGTAAAACATGCAATACCTAGTAGCTATGAATGCTACAATTAATGAGACTAGTTTGCTTTGACATCATAGACTTGCACGCATAAACATGCATTCTTTTTCTAAACTCATCAAAAAGGATTTGATTGTTGGCTTACCTAAATTAAATTTTGAAAAGATAAAATTTGTGATGCATGTCAACTAGATAAACAAACTAGAATTTTATTTAAATTCAAAAATATTATTTCAGAGTATTCTGCTGTCGAGAATGTCTCTGATGGGATATAGGTATAAGTGTCCCTTAGACTTGAGATCGCCTCAGTGACTTGCAAGCAACTCACTGTGCTTTAGTACTGGACTAACTGAATTTCTAATTCAGGAACGGAAGGCTTCTGGACACAGTCAAGTACTTGTGAAGTTAGAGTGTGATCGAGATGGGATTGACCACTTCAAGAGTTGGAGAAGAATGAGTCGCTGTATTTCAATTTAGCAAAACCTTGGCCAGGGTAATCCATCAGATGGATTTGATATTTTGAAATACAATGTGGACAACCTGATCAGAGTTGACAGTTAAACTCTGAGGTGTCCTATGATCATTTTGATCAAGGGGATAAATTATATGAAAACTATATCCGTATGGGTTCTAAGGATGTTGTTCTACACATTCGACCTATCTGGTCGTCGGGTACCATTGCTAGATGGTCACTTCGATTGGTATAGGAATTCATTCCCATGCTACCGGCTTAGGTTCGGACTTATGAGGTCACACACATTAGAGTTCATGATCCGATCAGATGGTTGATCAATGATTAAAAATCGTTCTAGGGTTAAATGATCAATACGATTGACATTTAACCCAGTGCAAGTGTTGCAGGAGGATCTATTAGCAATTCGATTGCTGATTGGCTTAATTTGATTAAGCCAATGGGCTGAGATTAAGTCTAATTAAATATAATTTAATTAAATTTTGTTTGGGCTTGATTGGATCAAGTCCAATTGGTTTATTGAATAAGCCAAGTGCAAGAAAAAACTAGTCCTAGTTCAACTAGGACTTGGGTCAATCTAATTTCTAATTTGATTAGAAAATTAAATCAGATTTAAATCTAATTTAATCTGATTAAATTAGATTCTTAATTAGGTTAAGACCTATTTTAATTGGGTTGATCTAATTTTGATTTGATTTAGTTTGAGAAACCAAATTAAAACAAGTCATAAGACAGAATCCTAGTAAGACTAGGATTCCACCTTGCGCCACATAAGCCTTCTCCACGTCCTCTCTCTTATTCAACGCCAATCTCCACTTATTTTGTGTGACAAAAGCCCTCTCCCAGATTTCTCCCACGTTCACAAAAGGTCTCTTCTCTTCTTTCTTACATGGAAGGTGGTTTGGATCAAATCTAAAAGGAATAAGTTTGGATTTTGAATTCTATGAGATAGAGTTTTAGAAATCCAAAACTCTTTCAATTTTGCACCGAATTTATCCAAATTTTTTTTGGAATTTTTGTAAATTTTAGGGTATACATTGTGCACCCTTTTTTGGTGATCCATGCATAAAAATATGAAGGAGGTGCTCAAAAGTTGGGCGTCCTTTAACTTGCCATGTTTGGATAAGCCTTGACTAAATGTTTGACCTAGATAAGGACTCTATCATATCTCTCTATATAAGATGAGTTTCTTCATAAAATTTTAGGAGAAGTCAGATATTTGAGAGACCTTTGTGCCATCCAAAAATCAGATAGAAATACCTTTGGGTCATAGAGATATAAAAGATGTAAGTTTGGATGTCTAGAGAGAAAAACGTGAAGAAGAAGAGGGTCTTCTTCTAGGGTTTTTGTTTTCATATCTTTCCTCCCTCCATCTTGAGTTTCCTGAGAGCATCTCAGATCTGAAACTCCTCCTTCTACTTTCCATCTTTGGAAGAGTCCAAATCAAGAAGAAGGAGGTACCTGATCAACCATCAAAGAAGGATCAGCACAATACTAGCATACTGTGCTGATTTCCTGAAGCAGGACTTCTGATCGAGATTCGTGGGCTCGTGTGGACGACTCCTAGAGGTCGGATGCGTGTGCGGCTTGCAACATCATCCTCAAGCCCAGATCAACAAGGTTAGAACGTCTAACTTGCAAGGTAATAGATCTGATCTATTGTTTAATACATACATTAGATGTAGTATAGAAACATGTTGATATGATCAACATGTAGTTCATGCTATATTTATATATTTTAATTTTTGATTTAATACTATATAATAATTATGTAATAGGATCTTAGATCTAGAAATTTTTTGATTTTAGAAAATAAATTTTGATTTATTTTAGTCTTCCGCTGTATGATCTTGAAAAAGTTTCAAGATCTAACCCTGAAACCCTAGATATGGTTCCTACAATTGATATCAGAGCCTAGGTTCTTTATTACATGATTATTTATACATGCTTAGATTATTTTTTAGATTAGATCTAATTTATAATCTGATTATTAAATCTGAAATTAAAATTTTAGATCAATCACAAACTGCAAGGTTGTCCTGCTGTAAGGTTTACCCCTTACAGTGCAAAGGTTGTCCTAGTTTGTGTAGATTTATCTTTAATCATAAATTTGTTAGATATGATCTAGATTAAATTTATGATTTATTAGATTTAAAAGATATTTAAATCTGAAATAAAATCTCTTTGTTAATAATTTTTGTGCAAAGAAATTATTTAAAGTTGAAATTGTTTCAATTACATGAACCTGTTTAGATTAGATCTAAAGTAGTTTCATGTTTATTTCACTTGCATCTTGATTATGAATCAAACATGCAATATGGTTGGTAGAATCATATTGTAAAATTATTTTACAAATATGAAAATTATTTTTTGAAAAGCCAAACCCAACCCTCAGCCCAAAACTTAATTAAGAATTAAGAAGTTTAATTAGGTTCTAGGATTGTGAATTGAAGAACCTAAGACACAAATCATAACATATTGGGTTAATGGGTTAGTGGAAATTAGGTCCATTAATTGGGTTAGACCTATGGTTAGATTAAAGATGGACTTAATTAGAGAATTGACTAAATCTAATCAATTATTGTCTTAGATTAGGTCAAGGATTCTCTAGATCAATTACAATAGTTGTAGTTGGTCAAGTCCATATCTTTAACAAGAACCAAATGGACTTGATTCTTGGCTAAGCGGTCTAGCATGAACTGTTAGGTTGATCTAATCGAAACTAATTAAATCAGTTGGTGTCTAAGGTAAACCAGACCGGTGGTTTTTAATTGGGAGCCCGCTTACCTGGCCATTTCTGGTGGTGTCTAAGGCAAGCTTTGGCAAACCCTCCCACTGATCGAACTTACCTGGCCTCTTGGTGAAATTATGTTTTGATCGGATCACTTGACTATTCGAGCTGACCCATGTCAGCTAGGTAAATCAGTGTGACTGATTTAGGTGCTCCTAGACCTGCCCTGGTCTCCCTTAAGCTGACATGGTGAAGCCAGTGGGAGGATCATGATAAGCTGGTTCATCTGACTTCATCCTCTATATTATTTAAATTCTCTAAAATTATTAGGTCCTTAAAATGATAAAGTTATGGAGATAACTGAATCATAGCCTCCCATTAAGGTGTTTGATAATGAGTCCATTAACTCAATAATCATTGCAGACCCAAAGGCCTGGTGCTTGTTGACTAATAGAATTATCACTCATCATATGACGACTTGGAAGTGTCTCTCTAATGGTGGTTAGGTGAGCCAACCAAAATTGGGCTTAATCATTCGTTGGTTAGATACACCATGTATGATCATGTTAATGGTTGGACCTAACTGGATCCTTACAGTTGAGGCCAAAGCCTACTGATTAGGTTTCTGGGGCAAAATTAAAATTACTAGAAATTGTTTAGAGAAATAATTGGTTATGAACCTACCCCTAGATGTACATGGGTTGGCTAACCAAAGTTGGGCTTGTGTGCAGTCTAAGTGGATTCTAGTACCCGCTAAGGAATTAGGATAATTCTTCGAGTTGGAGGTAGAGGCTACCAATTCGAATAAAATAGTGGTAGAAATCTTTTGATTAAAGTCCAAATCTTTAGGTTTAATGAATCAATTACTAATTAGGTTATGGTTCTTCTTTGTGCAAATATGGCCACTTCCCTATCGCTCCGATCATTGTTGGACAATGATAAGTTGGTGGGATCCAACTTCGGTAGCTGGTATCGAAAGTTGAAGATAGTCCTGGAGCATGAACGGATCCTATATGTGATAATGGATCCTGCACCTGAGGAGCCAGTTGTCAATGCATGTGGAACAGTCAGAGACACTTACCGAAAGTGGCTTAGTGACCGGACCACGATGCGCTGTATCATGCTGGTTGCTATGAGCGACGAGTTCAGTCGCAGATTCGAGACGGCTCAGCCAAAGGACATGCTTCAAGTGTTGGAGGATGCCTTTGGCACACCCGATGACGTGGAGAGGCACAAGACTAGTTGTGACATCTTCAACGCCAAAATGCGGGATGGTGCCTCTGTCACTGATCATGTATTGTACATGATCGAGCTGATGGAACGATTGAGCAAGCTCAACTTTTTCTTGCATGAGCAGCTTGAGAAAGATGCAATACTGAACTCGCTGCCCAAGTCTTATCTCCCATTCCTCACTCATTATAGAATGATAAAGCCTGAAGAGAACTACCACGGGTTACTGGGGTTGCTTCAGAACTTTGAGAAGGATCACCAACTTCACAAGGAGTCGGTGAACTAAGTGGGAGGTTCATCTTCTGGTTCTCGACCTTTTGAGAAAGGGAAGAAGAATAAGAAGAAGAAAGTGAAGAAGGTGCAAGTTCAGGCTGGGACATCAGTGCAGAGCCAGACCAAAAAGATCGAGCCTGATAAGAGTCTATTCTACTGGCAAGCACCCTAGATAGATAGTGTGTCAGATATCTACTTATGGCACTGTAGGCTAGGTCATATAAACAAGAACAGAATAAACAGGTTGACTCAAGAGGGAATCCTCGAAGTCAGTGATTGTGAATCACTTCCAACTTGTGAGTCCTGTCTTCTTGGTAAAATGACCAAGTCACCTTTTACTGGAAAAGGTGAGAGAGCTACTGAGCTCTTGGGCCTAGTACATACTGATGTATGCGGGCCCATGAGCACCAGTGCTAGAGGTGGATATTTCTACTTCATAACTTTCACGGATGACCTATCCCGATATGGATATGTCTATCTGATGAAACATAAGTCGGATTCATTTGAAATGTTCAAACGATTCCGAAGTGAAGTAGAAAAATAAACTGGGAAGAGTATTAAAACTCTTCGATCTGATCGAGGAGGAGAATACCTTTCTAGTGAATTTCTCACATATCTAGGAGAGAATGGGATTCTCTCCCAATGGACTCCTCCAGGAACACTACAGCATAATGGTGTGTCTGAAAGGAGGAATCAGACTTTGTTAGACATGGTCCGATCCATGATGGGTTTTGCTGGCTTGCCGATATCTTTCTGGGGATATGTACTCAAATCGGCCAGTTATCTGTTAATTAAGGTTCCAAGTAAGTCTGTAATTAAGACTCCATATGAGATATGGATGGGATGTAAGCCAGCACTTTCACACCTTAGGGTCTGGGGGTGCCCGGCCTATGTCAAACGATTAGTCACAAACAAACTTGGATCTAGGTCTGACAAATGCTCATTCATAGGGTAACCCAAAGAGACAAAAAGATATTTTTTCTACCATGCTGATGAACAAAAGGTGTTCGTCAGCCTTAAGGCAATCTTTTTAGAAAAGAAGTTCCTTGGTGAAGGAACCGTTGCCTCTAAGGTTGAACTTGATGAAGTTCAATAGGTAGAAGGACCGACACCAATAGCTGAACCTGAGTCGGATATGATTAGATCAGATCCGGAGCCCAATATACCTGCACCATTAAGGCGATCCGGTAGAGTACCGCATCAGCCAGATAGATACTACGGTTTCTTGGTTCGGGACGGTGATCCCATCGAACTTGATGAGAATAATGAGGATCCGATCCCCTATATGGATGCAATGCAGAGATCTGATTTCGAGAAATGGCTTGAAGCCATGAAATCCGAAATGGAGTCCATGAAGGTCAACGATGTATGGACATTGGTTGACCCACCTGAAGGGGTTAAACCCATTGGGTGTAAATGGGTCTTCAAAAGGAAGAGGGGCGCAGACGGAAAGGTGAAGACCTATAAAGCCTGTCTGGTAGCCAAGGGGTATCGTCAATGTTATGATATTGACTATGACGAGATGTTTTCTCCTGTGGCAATGCTCAAATCCATTCGGATAATGCTTGCAATAGCTGCTCATCTGGATTATGAGATCTGGCAGATGGATGTAAAGACAGCTTTCCTGAATGGAGAGCTGACCGAAGAGGTGTATATGATACAATCTGAGGGATTTACATCCACAGATGAGTCCAAGGTGTGCAAGCTTCAGAGATCCATTTATGGATTGAAGCAAGCTTCTCGGAGTTGGAACATGTATTTTGATAAGGTGATCAAAACGTATGGCTTCATTAAGAATGGAGAAGAGCCCTGCATCTATAAATGGGCAAATGGTCCAGTTGTGGTATTCCTTGTCTTGTACGTGGATGACATTCTCTTAATCGGGAATGACATCCCCGCACTATAGGGAATAAAAGTTTGGTTGTCATCACAGTTTTTCATGAAGGACTTGGGTGAAGCATCCTACATCCTAGGGATGAAGATCTATAGGGATAGATCTAAAAGGATGCTTGGGTTATCCCAGTCCATGTACATAGACACTGTGCTGAAGAGATTCAGCATAGAGAATTCCAAGAAGAGCTATCTACCGATAGGCCAAGGAATTTCTCTCTCTAAGAAGGATTGTCCGACAACTCCTGAAGAGAGAGAGCGTATAAGTAGAGTCCCATATGCTTCAGCCATGGGATCTATCATATACGCCATGACATGTACAAGACCAGATGTGGCATACTCACTAGGAGTAGTGAGTAGATACCAATCTGATCCTGGAGAAAATCACTGGAAAGTGGTTAAAGCCATCCTTAAGTATTTGAGAAATACTAAGGACCAATGGTTGGTTTATGGCGAGTCAGATCTGAAACTTGTGGGGTTCATAAACTCTAGCTTTCAATCTGACCATGATGACAGCAGGAGCGTGTCGGGTTATATCTTTACTCTGAATGGTGGAGCCATCTGCTGGAAGAGTTTCAAGCAGCATACTGTGGCAGACTCTGTTTGTGAAGCGGAGTACATCGCAGTATCGGATACCGCGAAAGAAGCTGTGTGGCTAAGAAAATTCATCAATGAGCTCGGAGTAGCACCCTCCCTCGATGGTCCAGTCCTGCTCTACTGCGACAGCACTGGTGCCATAGCTCAGGTGAAAGAACCCAAAGTACATCAGCGGATGAAGCACATCTTGCACCGCTTCTACCTGGTCCGACAGATCGTGGATCGAGGTGACGTCGACCTTCAGAAGATCGACGGAAAGGAGAACCTAGCCGACCCCTTCACTAAAGCCCTGGCAATAAAGGAGTTCGATAACCACAAGTCGAAGATGGGTATTAGATACTGTGCCGAGTGGCTTTAGGACAAGTGGGAGTTGTTGGAAAATGTGTCCCAAAAAGCCAATCGTCAAGCTGTTGACGGTTGAGCAACCAAGTATTGTAATTGATTTGTTAATAAATAAAATATATTTGGCATCTTCATCATAAGCTTTCATCTTCTAATGAACTCCGTTGTTATGATGAAGTCCTTAGGACTATTTAAGTTCGATAAAGAGAGGATTTATCGATTAGTCCTTAAAACTGTTCACGATCAAATGATAAGCTGTTAATAAGGACGATAGCTTCTATCGAGCATAGGTCGCTGTAGGCCATATGGGTTGGTTGTCCTCTTAACCAAGGAGTGTGGAGACACTGGTATGGCATCGAGGTGAGATGTAAGGGTACATCGTCATTGAACGTGACCAACTCCAGAGTATTCTGCTGTCGAGAATGTCTCTGATGGGATATAGGTATAAGTGTCCCTTAGACTTGAGATCGCCTCAGTGACTTGCAAGCAACTCACTGTGCTTTGGTACTGGACTAACTGAATTTCTAATTCAGAGATGGAAGGCTTCTGGGCACAGTCAAGTACTTGCAAAGTCAGAGTGTGATCGAGATGGGATTGACCACTCCAAGAGTTGGAGAAGAATGAGTCGCTGTATTTCAATTTAGCAAAACCTTGGCCAGGATAATCCATCAGATGGATTTGATATTTTGAAATATAATGTAGACAACCTGATCAGAGTTGACAGTTAAACTCTGGGGTGTCCTATGATCATTTTGATCAAGGAGATGAATTATATGAAAACTATATCCGCATGGGTTCTAAGGATGTTGTTCTACACATTCGACCTATCCGGTCGTCGGGTACCATTGCTAGATGGTCACTTCGATTGGTATAGGAATTTATTCCTATGCTACCGGCTTAGGTTTGGACCTATGAGGTCACACACATTAGAGTTCATGATCCGATCAGATGGTTGATCAACGATTAAGAATCGTTCTAGGGTTAAATGATCAATACGATTGACATTTAACCCAGTGCAAGTGTTGCAGGAGGATCTATTAGCAATTCGATTGCTGATTGGCTTAATTTGATTAAGCCAATGGGCTGAGATTAAGTTTAATTAAATATAATTTAATTAAATTTGGTTTGGGCTTGATTGGATCAAGTCCAATTGGTTTATTGAATAAGCCAAGTGCAAGGAAAAACTAGTCCTAGTTCAACTAAGACTTGGGTCAATCTAATTTCTAATTTGATTAGAAAATTAAATCAGATTTAAATCTAATTTAATCTGATTAAATTAGGTTCTTAATTGGGTTAAGACCTATTTTAATTGGGTTGATCTAATTTTGATTTGATTTGATTTGGAAAACCAAATTAAAACAAGTCAGAAGACAGAATCCTAGTAAGACTAGGATTCCACCTTGCGCCACATAAGCCTTCTCCATGCCCTCTCTCTTATTCAACACCAATCTCCACTTATTTTGTGTGACAAAAGTCCTCTCCCAGATCTCTCCCACATTCACAAAAGGTCTCTTCTCTTCTTTCTTACATGGAAGGTGGTTTGGATCAAATCTAAAAGGAATAAGTTTGGATTTCGAATTCTATGAGATAGAGTTTTAGAAATCCAAAACTCTTTCAATTTTGCACCGAATTTATCTAAATTTTTTTTGGAATTTTTGTGGCTTTTAGGATATACATTATGCATCCTTTTTTGGTGATCCATGCACAAAAATATGAAGGAGTTGCTCAAAAGTTGGACGTCCCTTAACTTGCCATGTTTGGATAAGCCTTGACTAGGTGTTTGACCTAGACAAGGACTCTATCATATCTCTCTATATAAGATGAGTTTCTTCATAAAATTTTAGGAGAAGTCAGAGATTTGAGAGACCTTTGTGTAATCCAAAAATTAGAGAGAAATACCTTTGGGTCATGGAGATATAAAAGATGCAAGTTTGGGTGTCTAGAGAGAAAAACGTGAAGAAGAAGAGGGTCTTCTTCTAGGGTTTTTGTTTTCATATCTTTCCTCCCTCCATCTTGAGTTTCCTGAGAGCATCTCAGATCTAAAACTCCTCCTTCTACTTTCCATCTTTGGAAGAGTCCAAATCAAGAAGAAGGAGGCACCTGATCAACCATCAAAGAAGGATCAGCGCAGTACTAGCATACTGTGCTGATTTCCTGAAGCAGGACTTCTGATCGAGATTCGTGGGCTCGTGTGGATGACTCCTAGAGGCCGGACACATGTGCGGCTTGCAACATCATCCTCAAACCCAGATCAACAAGGTTAGAACGTCTAACTTGCAAGGTAATAGATCTGATCTATTGTTTAATACGTACATTAGATGTAGTATAGAAACATGTTGATATGATCAACATGTAGTTCATGCTATATTTATATATTTTAATTTTTGATTTAATACTATATAATAATTATGTAATAAGATCTTAGATCTAGGGATTTTTTGATTTTAAAAAATAAATTTTGATTTATTTTAGTCTTCCGCTGTATGATCTTGAAAAAGTTTCAAGATCAACCCTGAAACCCTAGATATGGTTCCTACAATTTTTTGGTGATCCAATTACTTGGAGCAGGACTCTTAGTCTTCTACATGTCATAAAAAATTTAATAAATTTTTGCATCAAAACATAGGATTTCTGGTCAGGAATTTAAGATAATGCGTAGAAAATTAAGAGTCCTCATTAAGAAAGACTCTTCCTTTCACATGCCTAAAATAAAGGGGGTAGTATTTATTTTGGTTCTTGTGAGCACAGAAGACTCCTTCTCCATTTGAAACTCTTTCAAGTTGGATAAAGATCCAATCCAAATTGACCTAATCCCATTAGGTCAAAGCCAACTGGTCTAGGTTAGCTCAAACATTTTGATCTAAACCAATTTAGGAACTTGGGTTAATACAATGTGCTAGCATATCAAATTAACCCATAAAATTTACATTAAACTCTAATTAGATCAGACCAAGATCAAATCTCAATGTGTGTGACTCATTGGGTTCAAAATCTAGCCAGCAATAGATCAAGACTTTCGATGTAACCGTAATCCGATGAAATTAGGTTACCCGAAGAGTCCCGATCAACTTGAACTCTTCCAAATTGACTCCAAAATTAAACTTTTTTAATTCTGATGAATTCATAAGTCAAGATTGATATTTAGCAATGTGTCATGACTATCCAAAAAATTTAAAATTTTGATAAAAAATTATCAAATTATCCTTCAGTGGCAAGTTTTCGTGTAATTCAATCCTTCAGTCAAACAACATCCCAGATGAGCTGTGGGTATGAAAATATGACAAACCCAATCATTTATTATTATGTATCTTGATCAGAAGGTGATGATTAAATTGATGATATATTAGAAATTCTTTTCTAATTATTATCCTGCTTTGATCAAAGACTTTCGAATTAATGATCTATGAGATCACATAGGATGTTCGCTCCCCTTATTAGGAGTGACTGATCTCTTATTGATCACTCACAACCTCCATGCACTCTTTACCATATCCAGAACACTCCACACAAGGATCAAAGAATCAAGTTAGGTAGTGAACCAAAACATGGATCCAAGTACATATGGTACCATGATGACCTCAGGTCTAAGGATCACATACACAACTCTCACTATAGAATTATCAGTTAACATGTAAATAAGACTCCATCTGATATTCTCTCGTAGGTCAATTCAGTGAACTCATTCTCTAATGAGCATCTATATCCTTGTATTAGTGTCTCCACACAAGTGGTTGTGAGATCAACCACCCTCATTTTTGAGCATACATAGGACATGCCAGTCTTACCAGTATCCTTGATCCCCAACTCAATGTACCAACGATTAGAAATATTTTAGGTTAGGGCTCCCAAGGAATTAGGTCTCACTGAAGTAATCTCATCACGGTCCTAAAACTATTACCCAGACCTATGAGGTTCATTATAATCTTAAAATAAATAAGATGCAGCATATAATAAATAAAAAATATCTTATTTTATTGATAATAAATATTAATTATATGAGACTAGAAGATAAATTACAATAAATACCCTATCGTATCCCATATACGATTGACTTGTAGGGCATTATTCTTTCAATCTCCCACTTGCACTTAAAGCCAATCGTCCCTATACTTGATACCCATGCTATCAAGATGATGGTCAAACTACTGCATTGACAAAGCCTTAGTGAACAGATCCGCTATATTATTCTTAATGTCAACTCACTCCATGATCACATCGCATCTTTCTATAATCTTTTGAACGAGGTGGAACCATCTTAGCATGTGCTTGGATTTATGATGAGATCTTGGTTCTTTAGCTTGAGCAACTGTCCCGATATTATCACAATAAAGAAGCACTGGTTGTTCAATCTCTGGAATCACACCCAACTCTGTGATGAATTTTCTCATCCAGATGGCCTTCTTAGCAGCCTCACTTGCAGCAATATACTCAGCCTTAATGACTGAGTCAACAACCGCTTGCTATTTAGAATTTTTCCAACTAACTGCACCACCATACAAGTGAACATATATCCAGATATCGATTTGCTATCATCCAGATTAGATTGGAAACTAGAATTGGTATAACCTTTCAGTTTTAAATCAGATCCACCATATATCAGAGAAACATCTCTAGTCCTTCTCAAATACTTGAGTATATTTTTCATAGCTTTCTAATGATCCTCCCCGGAATCTGCCTAAAATCTACTTATAATGCCTAAGACATAAGCAACATCAGGTCTGGTACATAACATAGCATACATTATCGATCCTACAATCAAAGTATAAGGAATAGAACTCAATTCTATCTCTCTTCAGGTGTCTTAGGAGGCATCTTCTTAGAGAGTTGTATGCCATGACCTATGGGCAAGTAACCTCTTTTACTTCTCTCCATGTTGAACCTCTTCAACACCAGATCAATGTACCTAGACTGGGATAAGCCAAGCATCCTTTTCGATCTATCCCTATAGATCTTTATACCAAGTATATAGGATGCCTCACCCAAGTCTTTCATGAAAAACTTTTGTGATAGTCAAGTCTTGACCGATTGCAATATTGGGATATCATTCCCAATGAGCAGTATGTCATCCACATATGAAATCAAAAAGATAATAGCACTCCCATTATTCTTCTTGTACACACAAGATTCATCCATATTTTTGATGAAGTAAATGATTTGATTGTCTCATCAAAATGGATGTTCTAGCTCCTCGATGCTTGCTTTAATCCATAAATGGATATATTCAGCTTGCATACCTGATTTGCTCTCCTACTTGAGACAAATCCCTCTGACTGAGTCATATAAACTTTTTCCTCAAGATTTTCATTGAGAAAGGCAGTCTTGACATCCATCTGCCAGATTTTATAGTCATGGTATGTTGCTATAGCAAGCATTATCCGAATAGACTTGAGCATGGCTACTGGCGAAAAAGTTTCTTCATAATCAATATCTTATTTTTGCTTGAAATATTTTTCCACAAGCCTAGCTTTATAGGTCTCTACCTGGCCATCTGCTCCAATCTTATTTTTGAAGACCCATTTGCAGCCTATTGGGGTTACACCTTCAGGCGCATCAACTAAAATTCATACTTGGTTGACATACATGGAGTCTATTTCAGATTTTATGGCATTGAGTCACTTATCAGAGTCACTACTCATGACAACTTTCGAATAGGTCGTGGGATCATCATTCTCAATGATGTGGGTTGTGTTGTCATTCTCAATGACAAACCTATATCTGAGTGGTACAATACGCACTCTACTCGACCTTTGGAGAGGAAGTGTGCGTAATGGTTGTGCCTCAACAATAGGCACATCTAGTTGCGAACCATTTGGTGAGTCCTGGATAGATTGTAAGTTTTGAACTTTCTCAAGTTCAACAGACCTCCTATTACCTTTTTCTTGGACAAACTCTTTCTCCAAGAAAATGACATGCCTACCAACAAACACTTTTTGTTGAGTAGGATTATAGAAATAGTATCTTATACTCTCCTTGGGATAACCTACAAACCTACATATTTCTGATCTAGCATCCAGCTTATGTTTATTAACATTTTTCACATAAGCTGAGCAATCTCAAATCTTAAGATGCTTAAGATTGGATCTTTTTCTTTTCTACATTTCATATGGAGTGCTAAAAATAAATTTTGAAGGCACTTTATTTAAGATATACACTGCAGCCTTGAGGACATATCTCAAAAAGGATATTAGAAGATCTGTGAAACACATCATGGATCGCACCATATCTAATAAGATGTAATTCCTCCTCTCCGCAATTCTATTTAATTGTAGAGTATAAGGAGATGTCCATTGAGAGAGTATTATATTTTATTTCAAATAATCGAAGAACTCACTGGATAAGTATTCTCCTCCTCGATCCGATCAAAGAGTTTTAATACTTTTACCAGTTTATTTTTAGACCATTCTTTGATACTCTTTAAATTTATCAAAAGCTTCAGATTTGTATTTCATTAAATACACATATCCAAACTTAGACCTATCATCAGTAAATATGATGAAGTAAGAGTATCCACCTCTGACTTGAGTCGATATTGGACTACATTCATCAGTATGTACAAGGTCCAAAATGTCACTCGCCCGATCTCCATGTCCAGTAAATGGAGTCTTGGTCATTTTTTTCATAAGGCAAGATTTCAAGTTTCATATGATTCATAATTATAATGATCAAAAAAATTATCTTTGTATAACTTGTTAATCCTTGACTCATTTATATGGCCAAATCGATAGTGCCAGAGGTATGTGCCATTCACATCCTCTCTCTTTCTTTTCCTCATATTATCAATATGAAATATATTATTATTAAGTGAAAAAAATATAAGACGATTATCAATAAAAGCAATTCCATAATATTTAGTAGAAAAATAAATAAAACAACCATTATTCTTTACAATTATTTCAAAACTTTGTTCCAATAACAATGGTACAGAAGTAATATTTCTAACAATATCTGAAATATAATAACAGGTTTTCAATTTCAAAATTTTATCAGAAGACAACTTCAAAACCCTGGTTCCTATGGCTTCGGCCTGAATGGATCTCCACTAGCACCGAATAGCTCGAAGTCACCTTTATTCAGATTTCTTATTTCCTGTAGATCCTACAATGATTTACAAAGGTGTGAACCATAGGTGGTATCTAATATCCAAGAATCTGAAAATAAAATACTTAATGATAAATTAATTTGTATCATATACAAATCTTTAGCAACATTTGCTGATTTCACGGTTACAAGGTACTCCTTGCAATTCCTGTTCCAGTGGCCCTCCTTGCCACATTAATAACAAGTAACTTTGACGGAGACCTTCTTCACCTTCTTCTTGGAGACGCTAGCCTTAGGATTCATCTTTTTCTTAGAATCTTTCTTTGCCTTCTTCTTGCTGATCTTATCCACATGAAGGATCTGAGCCTTTTCATCCTTGAAATGGTTCTCTACTGTTTTCAACATATTCAGCAGTTCTGGCAAGCTAATGTTCAGTTTGTTCATATGATAATTAATGACAAACTGAGAAAAAGAGTCAGGAAGAGACTGTAAGATCAAATTCTGGCTTAGTTTACTGTCCATGGTAAAATTCAGTTATCCCAGATAAGTGATCAAATCAATCATCTTTAGGATATGCATTTGCATGAAAGAACCTTCAGTCATACGGGCATGGAACAACTACTTCGATATCTCATATCGAGCAGTTCGACTTTGTTCTCCATATAGCTCCTTAAGATTAAGAAGAGTAGAGGGAACGTCTATGTCCTTATGCTGCTTCCGGAGCTCGTTGCTCATAGAGGCAAGCATGATACGTTTGACAGTCACACTGTCATCTTTCCACATCTTATATGCAGCCCTATCCTCCTCAAAAGCATCTTCCCCAAGAGAATCTGGAGCAGATGTATGCAGAATATAGGAGACTTTCTCCTTAATGAGAACAATTCTCAAGTTTCTTAATCAGTCGACATAGTTAGGTCCAATCAACTTGTTTGCATCTAAGATACCTCTAAGTGAAAGTGAGGATGCCATGTGTGTAGTTAATCTATAATAATAAGAACATAATATAAGTGGACAACTTATGATGACATGCACAACTAGACTAGGACTTTTATCTAATGGTGTCTCCCACTATTTTATCGAACTTCATAGCCCTCAAGTATGAAAATTAAAAAATATTTTAATATTTTTTAGTGGGGTTGAGATCTCTGTTCCTCACAAACACCTTGTGGATAGCACAACAAGCATTTATGAGTTCAAGAGTAGGTAACTCTTTACCAATTATACCGTTACAATTCTCAACATCATTCACCCTGACCTCTAGATCACATATAGTCTTGTGGATAGCACAACAAACTATAGTGTTCTAGTTAAGTTGACCTTTCAATCCCATATGGTCATACTTAAACAATGCTGTTCTTGTGGATAGCACAACAAAGCAATACCATTCAAATATGCCATAAGCATCAATATGCACTTGATCAACATCATGTCAATTTCTATAGTAAGCTTTATGGATAGCACAATAAGCTCACTAAGATCTTGACATACTCTATCAACCAAGTTTGAAAGAAGGCCCTTGTAATGTCTATATCACTAATCAATCTAAGTCCGAAAATCAACAAGATCAAATTGGCCAGATAAGTAGGTAGGAGGCTCTCCGTAGCTTTTCTAGACACCAACAAAATTGGCTAGGCTAGTATATGGACCTAATTAGAAAATCACCTATCACACTTTTCTTGACACCAATTGATCTTCAGAATTCGACTTTTTATTATAAAGTGAATCCCGACATTACAGCTTAATATAATTTGACGAGGGACTTTAAACAAGTCTCGGCACATCCTAACTACAATCACATAAAATGTACACTATAAATTATGCAACTTGACATGCTTCTACTATTCTGAATAGCAATCATATGATATGCTAAAATCATATAAGGGTACAATGGTGGATATCAAAACATATATCAAGCATATCAAAGAAAAAATAGCAAACTCTAATCACATTAAGCATGCTTTACACCCTTAACAATGCATCAATTTGAGCATCATACAACCATGATAATATAAATTTCAAAATTATCATAAATTAATAATTTAATAACTAAAATTAAATATCATGGCATATATAAAGTCAAAAATAATTTTTGAATTTAAAGGATTGATGCTATAAATCAATGCAAAATTTTTTAGCAAGATATGCACAACTATTGCACTTGTTTGATCAAATCAAACAAAGGTGGCTCTGATACCACTATTGGATTCTGACCACACAATGAAAAGTAATTTTTAAAAATTTTAAAATCATACAAATCAGTAGTTTTATAACATAAAACTATCGAGCTAGAATCCAAACCCTAAAATCACCTTGCCAATATCGATCAAAACAAAAACAAATATGCATAAGGATAGAATTTTATACTTTCATCAAAATAAAAAAGTAGTACATTGGTCTTCTTCATGAAACTCCAAGGTAGTCCTCCAATGGTGATCCACATGGAAGATGACCAAGGTCCTTCCCAACTGGTGCGCTGCCACAGCCTTATCTTCTTAAGAATACTGCCAGCTTCGAACTTACATCACGATCACACCAAAATCTAGTTATTTTCGATCTCACCATCAGAACGACACCAAGAAGGTACTCTTCAGATGTCACACAATCTAAAATTTAATTTTTAGTTCCAACATATGGAAAAATCAAATCCTAGGGCACTCAAATAACACTTGCTGAAAATCTCACAACTCTTGTAGCAAATTTTGCCACTCAAAATTTTTTATTTTTTTCCTCAAAATTTTTTCAAAATTTTTTCTATGTTTACTATGTCTCTCTTCTTAGTTTTAGCCAAAAATCACCATGAGAAGCTATGTGGAGAGTCCCCTATAAATAGGGGACCAGGGGACATCACATGGGATGAAGGGGCGCCAACCTTTGGTGCTCCAACTTCCCATGCACCAAATAAATTCACTGAGTGAATTTTTTGATGATCTAATTATTTAGAGTTGAAGGACTCTTAGTCTTCTACATGGCATTAAAAATTTAATACATTTTGACATCAAAACATAGGATTTTTTATCGGGAATTTAAGATAACGTGTAGAAAATTAAGAGTCCTCATTAAGGACTCTTCCTTTCACATGCCTAAAATAAAGGGGGTGGCATTTATTTTTACTGTGGGTTCTTGTGGGCATAGAAGACTTCTTCTCCACTTGAAACTCTTTCAAGTTGAATAAGGATCCAATCCAAATTGACCCAATCCTATTAGGTCAAAGCCAACTAGTCTAGGTTAGCTCAAACATTTTGATCTAAACCAATTTGGAAACTTGGGTTAATACAATATGCTAGCATATCAAATTAACCTATAGAATTTATATTAAACTCTAATTAGATTAGATCAAGATTAAATCATAAAGTGTATGACCCGTTGGGTTCTAAATCTAGCCAGCAGTGGATCAAGACTTTCGATGTGACCCTAATCCGATGAGATTAGGTCATCCGAAGAATCTCAATCAACTTGGACTCTTCCAAATTGATCCCAAAATTAAATTTTTTTAATTTTGATAAATTTTACAAGTCAAAATTAATATCTAGCAATGTATCATAACTATCTGAAATATTTAAAATTTTGATAAAAAATTATCAAAATATCTTTTAGTGACAAATTTCCGTGTAATTCAATCTTTCAGTCAAACAACATCCCAGATGAGCTGTGAGCATAAAAATATGTCAAACCCAATCACTTATCATTATGTATCTCAATCAGAAGGTGATGATTCAGTTGATGATACATTAGAAACTCTTTCTAATTATCATCCTGCTTTGATAAAGACTTCCGAATCAACGACTTATGAGATCACATAGGATATTCGCTCTCTTTATTAGGAGTGACTGATCCCTTATTGATCACTCACAACCTTCATGCATTCTTCACCATATCCAGAACACCCCACATAAGGATCAGAGAAACAAATTAGATAGTGAACCAAAATATGGATCCAAGTACACAAGGTACCATGGTGATCTCAAGTCTAAGGATCACATACATAACTCCCACTAGAGAATTATCAGTTGACATATAAATAAAAGTCCATCTGATATTCTTTCACAAGGTACCATATCTTTGTATTAGTATCCCCACACAAGTGGTTGTGAGATCAACCACCCTCATTTCTGAGCATACATAGGATATGCTAGTCTTACCGGTATCATTGATCTCCAACTCAATATACCAACGACTAAAAATATTTTAGGTTAGGACTATCAAAGAATTAGATCTCACTGGTGTGATCTCATCACGGCCCTAAAATCATTGCCCGGACCTATGAGATTCATTATAATCTTAAAATAAATAAGATGCAGCATATAATGAATCAAAAATATCTTATTTTATTAATAATAAATATCAATTACATGAGACTGAAAGATAAATTACAATAAACACCCTATCGCATCTCATATGCAATTAGCTTGTAGGGTATTATTCTTTCAGTAACAAGACCTAAAGATCATTCTATAATTGGAACCAAGTAGGTAATTAAAAATAAGCTAGATGAAAATGAAAATGTTATTAGAAACAAAGCAAGATTAGTAAGCTAAATGATGTAATTAATAAGAAAAAATTGATTTTGATGAGACTTTTGCACCTGTAGCTAGGTTAGAAGCCATAAGATTCTTGCTTGCCTATGCATATTTTATGAACTTTAAGTTATTTTAAATAGAAATAAAAAGTGCTTTTAAAAATAGTTTTATTATGGAAGAAGTATATGTAGAGCAGCCCCTTGATTTTGAAAATCATGCTTTCCCTAACCATGTTTTCAAATTAAATAAAGCTTTATATTATTTAAAATAAGCACCTAGAGCATAGTATGAAAGACTTAGTAAATTTTTATTAAAAAATAATTTTTCAAAAAGAAAAATAGATACTACTCTTTTCATAAAAAAAAAGCTTGATGATATTTTTATTATACAAATACATATTGATGATATTATATTTAGGTCTACTAATGAAATTTTAGGTCAAAATTTTATCAAGCTCATGCAGGGAGAGTTCGAGATGAGTATGATGAAAGTTTTGGCGAAAATTCAGTGCAGGGGTAAAATGGTAATTTTAATTTTTTTTCAAAATTATGATTTTACAATAAAAAATATTAATTAATCTAATTAATTAACATAAATTTATCTTACACTAAGATCTAAATATGATATATAGCATGCACGCATTTAAATTTAAATTTCAAATTCAAACAGTAAACACTTTACTGTAATGTGTTCAGAACATAATACCTTTAAGCGGATAGTAGATCGCCGCAATCTGATCACCGTCGGGAGAGTTTGATCATCGTGATGCAGCTACATAGCATGTCTGAACTCTACGGATCATCCACATGAAGCTCTCGGTCTGATCGACTCCTCACAAGTGCTAGCTCGTTGTAGAGCCTTTTTGACGGTCGATGCTGATCGAACTCCTTCGATCGATGTCTGTCGATTCTTCGGATGCTTCGAATCATCAACAGACATGCTTGAGAGGATGTTGAAGATCTTCTTAAGATTTTGTAGGCTCACAATACTCGTAGCTCACTTTCTCACTTTCCGAACCCCAGGCTGAAACTCTAGGGAACTCACTAGAAACCTTGCACCCACTTTTCTTCTTTTTCTTTCTTTTTCTCTTGGAAAGATATGAACTTTCTTCTCACGCAAAAGACTTCTCATGCTCTAGAATTTTTCTTCAAAAATCTTCTTCTTGCATGCCCCACTCTTCTCCTCCTTTTATAACAACATCAAATATCTTATCCAAAAGAAAGGATAAAGATAAATAATTGCACATTTGAATTCAAATCAAATTTTGAATTCAAATAGACACCAACTCATCTCTTATCTACTAAAGGCGTGAGGCGTGGCTTAAATTGTGCATGGAGTGATTTCATGAGAAATCTTTTCTCATGTAATAAATGGGGCATAAAAAAAAGAGATAAGGTGCAAAGATTGATTGCCCATTCAAATTCAAACTTTATTTTGAATTTGAATGACCAACCAATCATCCTTATCCATTCATTTGGCACATTAAAGTGGGGCGTGGAGAAGGACTTGGCGTGAGGAAGAAATTCATGAGAAGTTTCTTCTCATGAATTCAAATGGGTGCAATGGAAGTGAGGTGGCGCATGGAGATTGGGTCAAGGTGGTTTAATTATTTAAACCAACCTAATTGAACCAAATAAGTTAGATCTAATTAGACTAATTTAAACCCAACTTAATTAGGCTTAATTAGGCTCAATAAAATCCTAATCAAATCAGAAATTGACTAAGCCCAACCCCTGATCAAATCAGGGACCAAACCATCTCGATGATTAGGTCAACTCTTAACCTAATCGGGTCAAACCCAACTGAATCCAATTCAATTAGACTTGATCCAAAAATAATTACTCAATCAAATTGAGTTAATTAATGATCAAATCATTAATTAAACCTCTCATAAATACTGAGTCCAAATTCGATGGGCAATCGGGCATCAGAATTCATCGATATGTAACCCTGATCGAAAAGTCCCAACCAGTAGGACTCTTGACCCCGGTACCCATAATGTGTGGAACTCATGATCAGAGAATCCTGATTCTCGATCACTAAGTTCCAAATATGTAGGATTCTATACCAGCAATCAGATCAGATAGGAACTTCTAATGTGTGTGACCCCGCAGGTTCGAACCTAAGCCGGTAGCACAGGAACCAATTTCTGTACTAATCGAAGTGATCATCTAGCAATGGTACCCGACGTCCGGATAGGTCGAAGAGTCACAATCGCAACACTCAAAATCTACATGAATATGGTTACTGTATAATTCATCCTTTTAACCCCTGTGTTTAGGATGACTCAGGGTTAAACTGTCAACCCTGATCAGATCATCCGAATCGTGCTCAACTCAAACAGTCCTGTGACTCCTCACAAGGATTATCCTGATCAAGATTTTGCTAAATTGAAATACGACTGTATACAGCTCCTAAACTGGAGTGGTCAATCCCATCTTGACACACATATCGACAAGTCAAGTACTTGACTACACCCAGCAGCCTTCTGTCACTGAATTAGAAATTCAGGTAGTCCAGTGCCTAAGTGCAGTGAGTTGCTTGCAAGTCACCGTGGCGGTCTCAGGTCGGAGGGACATTTATATCTATATTCAGCAGAAATAGCTCCGAAGTCGGTCACATTCAGTGCATATGTACCCTTACATCTCACCTGTATGCCATACCAGTGTCTCCACACTCATTGGTTAAGAGGACAACCAACCTATATGGCACACAACGACCTATGCTTGATAAACGTTGTTATCCTTGGTAACAACGTATCATTTGGTCGCGAACAGATTTAAGGACTAAACGACAAATCCTTCTTTGTCGAGTCTAAATAGTCCTAAGGACTTCACCACAACATAGGAGTTCATTAGAAGATGAAATATTTTGTGATGAAAAAATACTAAAATAATTTTTATTAATTCATAATTCATGTACATATCCAAAAATGAGCACAACCGTCAACAGACTGACGATTGACTTTGGGACACTATTCTCAACAATCTCCCACTTGGCTTAAAGCCAATCGGTGCAGTATCTAATACCCATCTTCGACTTGTAATTGTCGAACTCCTTCATCGTAATGACTTTAGTGAATGGGTCAGTCAGGTTCTCCTTCCCATCGATCTTCTGAAGATCGACGTCACCTCGATCCATAATTTTTCGGATGAGATGGTAGCGATGCAGAATATGCTTTATCCGCTGGTGTGTCTTTGGTTCCTTCGCCTGAGCAATGGCTCCAGAGCTGTCACAGTAGAGCAGAACTGGACCAACAATGGAGGGTGCTACTCCAAACTCGGTGATGAATTTCCTCAGCCACACCGCTTCTTTGGCAGCATCTGATGCAGCGACATATTCCGCCTCGTAAACTGAATCAGCCACTGTGTGCTGCTTGAAACTTTTTCAGCAGATAGCCCCACCATTAAGGGTAAAAATAAATCCCGACACACTTTTGCTGTCATCGTGATCAGACTGAAAACTAGAGTCTGTAAACCCTATAAGTCTCAAGTCCGATTCACCATAAACAAGCCACTGGTCTTTAGTATTTCCTAAATACTTCAGGATGGTTTTAACAACCTGCCAGTGATTCTCTCCTGGATCAGATTGGTATCTACTCACTACCCCTAGTGAGTATGCCATATCTGGTCGTATACATGTCATGGCATACATGATAGATCCCACTGCCGAAGCATATGGAATCCTACCCATACGCTCTCTCTCTTGAGGTATTGTCGGACAATCTCTCTTCGAGAGAAAAATTCCATGGCCTATGGGAAGATAGCCTTTCTTGAAATTCTCCATGCTGAACCTCTTCAGCATAGTATCAATGTACGTGGACCGAGAGTACTGGCTTACGTCCTATCCATATCCCATATGGCATTTTGGTTACAGACTTACTCGGAACTCTATTTAGAAGGTAACAAGCCGATTCGAGTGCATATCCCCAGAGGGAGATTGGCTGACCAGCAAACCCCATCATGGATCGAACCATATCCAACAAGGTCCAATTCCTCCTTTCAGACACACCATTATGCTGTGGTGTTCCAGGAGGTGTCCATCGAGAGAGAATCCCATTCTCCCCAAGATATGTCAGAAAATCATTGGAAAGGTATTCACCTCCTCGATCAGATCGAAGAGTTTTAATACACTTTTCAGTTTGTTTTTCTACCTCATTTCGGAATAGTTTGAACATTTCAAACGACTCCGACTTATGCTTCATTAAATGACATACCCATACCTCGATAGGTCGTCTGTGAAGGTTATGAAGCAGAAATATCCACCTCTTGCACTTGAGCTCATGGGTCCACATACATCAGAATGTACCAGAGCCAAGAGTTCACTGGCTCGCTCACCTTTTTCAGTAAAAGGTGACTTGGTCATTTTACCAAGAAGACAGGACTCACAGGTTGGAAGTGATTCACAATCACCTACTTCAAGAATTCCTTCTTGAGCCAACCTATTTATCTTGTTCTTATTGATATGACCTAGCCTACAGTGCCAAAGGTAGACTTCTGACACATTATCTATTCTAGGATATTTATCGGAGGTTTGAACCACATTAACAGGTTGTGATAGAAAGTAAATTCCATTATTAAGTTGTCCAACAAACATTGTAACACCATTCAAAATGATATTGCAAACATTTTCTTTTATTAAAAATTGATAACTGTTCATGACCAAAAGGCCTACAGAAATAATATTTAATAAAAAGCTAGGACAATAGTAACATTCACTCAGAATAACGTTTCGAGAATTGATTACAAGGTTCATGATTCCTAATGCTAGAACTGGAACTTTGCTTCCATCTCCAACGTTCAGGAATCTATCACCTTCATCAAATCTCCTACTGACCTGCAGACCCTGCATCGAATTGCAAATATGATAAGGGCTTCCGGTATCCAATACCCAGGCAGTAGTATCACAAATAGAAAAGTTGTAAGGTGTTATCATATAAGTACCTTGCTTCTTCTTCGGCCTGTTCGGGTCCAGGGAGGCAATGTATAGAGGACAGTTCCTCTTCCAGTGCCCCTGCTTCTTACAAAAGAAGCACTCCGCCAGGCTCTGGTCGGGCTTGCGCTTCTTGGTCTGACCCTGTGCAGACGTCCCAGCATGCAGCTGCACCTTCTTATTCTTTTTCTTCTTGTTCTTCTTCTTCCCTTTCTTAAAGGATCGACGACCAGAAGAAGACCCTCCCAAGATATTCACCGACTTCTTATGGAGCTGGTGATCCTTCTCAAAGTTCTGCAGCAACCCCAACAAGTCGTGGTAGTTCACTACAGGCTTTGTCATTCGAAAATGAGTAAGAAAGGGAAGGAAGGACTTGGGCAGAGAATTAAGGATCGCATCCTTACCAAGCTGCTCGTGCAGGGGAAAACCCAGTTTACTTAGATGCTCAATCATTTCGATCATGTACAGTACATGATCAGTGACTGAGGCTCCATCCCTCATCCGAGCATTGAGAATGGCACAACTAGTTTTGTACCTTTCAACGTCATCAGGCGTGCCAAAGGGTCGTTCAATATTTGAAGCATCTCTTGTGGTTGGACATTCTCGAACCTGTGGCTGAACTCATCATTCATTGCCGCCAGCATTATGCACCAAATGGTGGTGCGGTCGTTGAGCCACTTTTGATAAGTGTCTCGGACCGTCCCTCTAACGTTTGGAGCTGGCTCCTCAGGTGCCGGATCCGTTACTACATAAAAGATCCGCTCATACTCAAGGACGATTTTTAATTTTCGATACTAGCTATCGAAATTAGGTCCCATGAGCTTTTCATTATCTAATAATCACCGAAGGGACAGGGTAGTGGCCATAGCTGTATAAAGGAAAACCAGACCTCTATTAGTACATAAATTATAAATACTAAAGACTTGGACTTTCGTCTAAAGTTTCTCCCAGTATTTTTACGAACTGGTAGCCTCAACCTCCAATTCGAAGAATTACTTTAATTCCTTAGTGGGTACTAGAATCCACACAGACTACACACGAGCCCAACTTTGGTTGGTCAACCCATGTGCATCTATGGGTAGGTTCATAACCAGTTGTTTCTCTAAACAACTTCTAGTAATTGATTTTGCCCTAGAACTTAATCAGTAGGCTTTGGCCTCCATTGAAAAGATCTGGTTAGATCCAACCATTAACATGATTTGATTTGGTGAATCGGACCAATAAATGATCAGGCCCGACTTTGGCCAGCCAACCTGATCACCATCAGAAAGACTCAAACCAAATTATCATATTATGAATGATAATTTCATTAGTCAATAAGCACCAGGCCTTTGGGCCTCCAATGATTATTAAACTAATGGACTCATTATCACTCACTTAATGGGAGGCTATGACTTAGTTATCAATATAACTTAATCATTTTTAGGGACCTAATAATTTTTGAGGATTTTATTAAAGGATAGATGAGAAGAAAATATCCAGTCAATTTCAATCCTCCCACTGACTTCACCAAGTCAGATTAAAAAAGATTTACTTAAAGCTGGCATTAGGAGCACTTAAATCAGATAAACTAGTTTACCTAATGACATGGGTGAGCCCTAATCATCAGGTGATCTAATCAAAATCTAATTCACCAGGTTGGCCAGGTAAGTGAGATCAGTGGTGGGGATAAGCCATTAACTCGTCAGAGATCAAATCACTACGAGTAGCTCCCGCTTAAAAACCACTGATCAAACTGCCAAACTTACCTTAGACACCAACCGGTTCATTAGTTTTAATTTGATCAACTTAGTAAATTAGGTTCCACCGCGTAGCCATGAATTAAGTCCATCTTGATCTAGTTAAAGATATGGATCCATTCAACTACAACTATTGGAGTTGAGTCTAGAGTATCCTTGATCTAATCTAATTTAACTTTTGATTAGATTTGACCAATTACTCTAATTTAGTCCATTTCTTTAAGCTAACCTTAGGTCTAACCCAATTATGGACCTAATCCATCTAACCTATTGACCCACAAGTTTATGCAATTGTCTTAGGTCTTAATTCATAATTCTAGACCTACTAGACAACACTTAATTCTTTTAATTAAGTATTTGGACTGATGGGTCAGGGTTTGGCATTTCGAAAATAATTTTCAAATTTGAAAGGTTTTATTTTCTGTTCACCAAATATGTTGACTCATTTCACAAATAGATCAGCATATTTCATAAATAGCAATCCTATTACTAATTACATAACAGAAAATAACTCAATCAAAATAAATCATGAATATTCCTTTAGATCAAATCTAACATATTCATGATAAATTTCACAATTGAACCTTTACAATTAATTTCTTTCGCTGCTTCATTTGCATGGGATATAATTACAGCGACACCCCAACCGCCATAGGAGACCCCATCGAATGGGAGGGGAGGGTCTTAGCAACCAACCCAATTCGATTACTTGCTACTTGGATCAAGTATATCTAAATATACCAATTTTAAAATTTAAATTTTAAATTTTTGAATTTCAAATTTTAAATTTTAAATTTCAAATTTCAAACAAATTTTAATTTTTAAATTTTCAAATTTTTGAATTTCAATTTTTGAATTTTAAATTTTAAATTTTAAATTTGAAATTTTAATCAAATTTCAAAATTTAAATTTCAAAATTTGAATTTCAAATTTTTTAATTTTGAATTTCAAATTTCAAATTTCAAAATTCAAAATTCAAATTTTTAAATTTTGAATTTCAAATTTTTGAATTTTGAATTTCGAACAACTTTCAAAATTCAAATTTTAAATTTTGAATTTTAAATTTTAAATTTAAACTTTTAGATTATAACTTAATCTACATATGCAAATATATATATCATATCTAAGAACCCGCTCTGATATCATTTTTGGTGAAAATTCAGTGCAAGGGTAAAATGGTAATTTTAAAACTTTTCAAAATTATGATTTTACAGCAGAAAAATATTAATTAATCTAATTAATTAACATGAATTTATCCTATACTAGGATCTAAATATGATATATAGCATGCATGCATTTAAATTTGAATTTCAAATTCAAACAGTAAACACTTTACTGTAATGTGTTCAGAACACAATACCTTTATGCGGATAGTAGATCACCGCAATCTGATCACCGTCGGAAGAGTCTGATCATTGCGATGCAGCCACACAATATGTCTGGCCTCTACGGATCGTCTACACGAAGCTCCCGATCTGATCGACTCCTCACGAGTGCTAGCTCGTTGTAGAGTCTTTTTGACGGTCGATGTTAATCGAACTTCTTCGATCAATATCTGTCGATTCTTTGGATGCTTCAGATCATCAACAGATGTACTTGAGAGGATGTTGAAGATCTCTCTGAGATTTTGTGGGCTCACGACACTCGTGGCTCACTTTCTCACTTTCCGAATCCCAGGCTGAAATTCTAGGGAACTCACTGGAAACCTTACACCCACTTTTCTTTCTTTTCTTTCTTTTTCTCTTGGAAGGATATGGACTTCCTTCTCACACACAAGACTTCTCACGCCCCAAAATTTTTTTTCAAAAATCTTCTTCTTGCACGCCCCACTCTTCTCCTCCTTTTATAACAACATCAAATGTCTTATCCAAAAGAAAGGATAAAGATAAATAATTGCACATTTGAATTCAAATCAAATTTTGAATTCAAATGAACACCAACTCATCTCTTATCCACTAAAGGCATGAGGCATGGCTTAAATTATGCATGGAGTGATTTCATGAGAAACTTTTTCTCATATAATAAATGGGGCGTAAAAAAAGAGATAAGGTGCGAAGATTGATTGCCCATTCAAATTCAAACTTTATTTTGAATTTGAATGGCCAACCAATCATCCTTATCCATTCATTTGGCATATTAAAGTGGGGCGTGGAGAAGGGCTTGGCGTGAGAAAGAAATTCATGAGAAGTTCCTTCTCATGAATTCAAATGGGTGCAATGTAAGTGAGGTGGCGCATGGAGATTGGGTCAAGGTGGTTTAATTATTTAAACCAACCTAATTGAACCAAATAAGTTAAGTTCAATTAGACTAATTTAAACCTAACTTAATTAAGCTTAATTAGACTCAATAAAATCCTAATCAAATCAGAAATTGATTAAGTCCAACCCCTGATCAAATCAGGGACCAAACCATCTCGACGATTAGGTCAACTCTTAACCTAATCGGATCAAACCCAACTGAATCCAATTCAATTGGACTTGATCCAAAAATAATTATTCAATCAAATTGAGTTAATTATCAATCAAATCACTAATTAAACCTCTCATAAATACTGAGTCTAAATCCGATGGGCAATCGGGCATCAGAATTCATCGATATGTAATCCTGATCGAAAAGTCCCAACCAGTGGGACTCTTGACCCCGATACCCATAATGTGTGGAACTCATGATCAGAGAATCTTGATTCTCGATCACTAAGTCCTAAACATGTAGGATTCTACACCAGCCATCAGATCAGATAGGAACCTCTAATGTGTGTGACCCCACAGGTTCGAACCTAAGCCGGTAGCACAGGAACCAATTCCTGTACTAATCGAAGTGACCATCTAGCAATGGTACCCGACGTCCGGATAGATCGAAGAGTCACAATCGCAACACTCAGAACCTACATGAATATGGTTACTGTATAATTCATCCTTTTGACCCCTGTGTTTAGGACGACTCAGGGTTAAATTGTCAACCCTGATCAAATCATCCAAATCGTGCTCAACTCAAACAGTCTTGTGACTCCTCATAAAGACTATCCTGGTCAAGGTTTTGCTAAATTGAAACATGACTGTACACAGCTCCTAAACTAGAGTGGTCAATCCCATCTTGACACACGCACCGACAAGTCAAGTACTTGACTACACCCAGCAGCCTTCCATCACTGAATTAGAAATTCAGGTAGTCCAGTGCCTAAGTGCAGTGAGTTACTTGCAAGTCACCATGACGATCTCAGATCGGAGGAATATTTATACCCATATTCCATCAGAGCAAATCTTGACTGCAGAAATAGCTCCGGAGTCGGTCACGTTTAGTGCAGATGTACCCTTACATCTCACCTGTATGCCATACCAGTGTCTCCACACTCATTGGTTAAGAGGACAATCAACCTATATGGCACACAACGACCTATGCTTGATAAATGTTGTCGTCCTTGGTAACAACGTATCATTTAGTCGTGAACAGATTTAAGGACTAAACGACAAATCCTCCTTTGTCGAGTCTAAATAGTCCTAAGGACTTCACCACAACATAGGAGTTCATTAGAAGATAAAATATTTTGTGATGAAAAAATTTCAAAATAATTTTTATTAATTCATAATTCATGTACATATACAAAAATGAGTACAACCATCAACAGGCTGACGATTGGCTTTGGGATACTATTCCCAACAGAAAGAACTTACATTCTTCCTCGAACTCCAAATTACACAAACAAAAGAAGAGATCTCCATTTGCCAAAGCGAGTACACAAGAGAGATATTAAAAAGATTTGGGATAGAGACCTCCAAGAGTATTAGCACACCCATAAGCCCTTCATGCAAACTAGATAAGGATGAAAATGATAAGAGTCTCGATTTAAAGCTTTACAGAGGTATGATAGGATGTTTACTATATCTTACTGCTACTAGGTCTGATATCATGTTCAGTATTTATATGTATGTAAGATTTCAATCTGATCTCAAAGAATCACACTTGAATGCTATTAAAAGAATCTTAAAATATTTAAAAGGTACTCAAACTTTAGGCCTATAGTTTTTCAAACAATCATCTATAGACTTAATAGGATATTCAGATGCAGACTTTACTGGATGTAAATTAGATAGAAAAAGTACAAGTGAAACTTGTCAATTTTTTGAAGTAAACTTAATCTCATGGTTTAGCAAAAAATAAAATTTGATGGCATTGTCTACGATCGAGATTGAATATATTGCAGTCAGAAGTTGTTATGCTCAAATCTTGTAGATTAAGCAACAACTCGAAGACTTTAGCATGAAACTTAATAATATTCTTATAAGATATGTTAATACTAGTATAATTAATCTAACCAAAAATTCTATACAACATTCAAGATCCAAACACATAGAAATTAGACATCATTTTATTAGAAAATATGTTCAAAATAATGATGTGATGCTTGATTTTGTATGTTCTAAAAAATAATTGGCTGATATATTTACTAAGGTATTAAGTGAAGATAGATTTTGTAAAATTAGAAGAAAACTAAAAATTTTAGATCCTTACGTTTAGTGTTATCTCTTTGATCTCACTAGAATTTTCTTTCAATTCTTTTGGATATATTAATGTGGTCACTTCTTATAATCACTTTTTGAAAATCAATAGAAATGTGACTTTTTTTTAAAAATTGAGTGTGCTTAATGATTGCTAGTTGTTTGATATTTATACTTATTTACTTAATGCATTGTATGCTCTATTTATAAATTTAAAGAGCAAAAATATGTAAAGCTCATTCTCTTAAAATCAATTAATTATGCATAATTCAGAAGAAAAAGAGGGAGGATTAAGAAAAATGGATTTTCTAACATTTATTATGAAAAATAAAGGGAGAATATATTATTGGAAATATTAAAAGAGAAATCTTCTTTGTAACTAAATAGGAGAAATTATTTTGAAAGTTAATAAAAATAGAAATTATTGATGATCATTTATCTTGATCTATTTGTACACTCTTGTTGTTCTATTCATTTGATGTATTTTTAAAAGATTATTATTATACTTAAAAAAAAATTATTGATGTATATTTATACTTTGATTAGAGTAATCATGATGTTTTTATTGGACTTATTCATTCATACTTTACGTGATTTGATCCTATCATCATTTTTAATAATATATTAATATTATGCCGAATTTGAAACATATTTTTGTGTTCCATTATGATTGATCATTTTTTAAACAAAATTTAAAACTTGCTCTTCTTAAATCTTCAAGTGGTATCAAGAAAAATTTTCAAGTAAGTAATTATTTGAGTTGATTCTCAAAATAATTGGTATGAGGATGATTATTTTCATAATCAGTATCAAAAAAAATCTTCTTAAGAAAATTTTCATACTTGATATGAAATAACTCATTCTTGCCTTACATTATATTGCTTTATCTTTGAGAAAAGAAAAGAATATTTTAGTCTCAAATATATTTTGCATTGATACATTCTTGATATGATACTATTTGAGATAAATTCGAAAAATTTATTATTTTTTTGAATTTAATGGAATGATACCTCTTAAAGAAGAAAAAGAGATATCTTTTGAAAAGATAAAACATACCTTGTGTCTAATTTTGATACTCTAAAATCTTGAGTTTTAAATTTTTGTTTTTTTTTTAAAGCTCAAAATATTTTTTTTAATTGAATTTGAGAAGTATTTTTGAATCTATACTTTTGACAAAAAGGAGTAGTGTTATCAAGTTTGTATAAAATTTAATGTTATACAAAATGAAATATATTTTCTAAAACTAGTCAAGTTTGATTTAAATTTAATAAGAAAAGAAGTTCTATTTTCTTCACTCTCAATCTTTGATTCTTTAGAAGTCTTATTCTAAATTTAAAAGTTAAACTCAAGTTTAATCTGAAAGGGACAGAACTCAAATCAAATTCTAAAAATTAAATATCTTTATATTTGAGTCTTTGTTTGATTTTATTACTATCAAAAAGGGAAGAGGATGTGTGATGAGTATATTGCTTGAAATGAGCATATGTATATGTATAAAATTTAGTATTAAATGTCTAAAATCTAAATTTAGATAAATTAAAACTTTTATAAAGTATCTGTTTACATGTGTTTATTTTGTCACTTCATGATTCATATTGACAAATTAATTGAAACACATTATGTTTAGTTATTATGGATATGGTTATATGATCCTTATTATATGTTTTTAGATTTGGATATGGATGCTATATTTTGTACTATCTTGATGTATATTTTAATATTCTATTTTATTGGATGGAACTATAGATGTTGTTTTTTTTTACTGGGCTAACACTATATATACTTATGGTTTGTATACTAGACTTAAGTACCTTTTATTTATATGAAGTCATGTGGTTTTTTGGTGTACATATTGAAGTAAATGAAAAATGCAACTCTTGTTAGCACTATCTTGTATATCTTCTTTGGTACCTTTGTTATTTATGCAGCAGATTCATTTTATATAATCAAATAGGGGGAGTAGTTTTTAATTGATGATACCAAAAAAGGAGAGTAAATATATTGTTTGGTATACGTAATATTTTCTGAAAGTAAAATTTTTAGAAATAATGTGACTTTTATTAGCCTTATATTGTATACTTTGTATCATTTATGTAGCAGGTTCTACCAATTTGAAAATTTTAGGAGTAATGTTTTAACTAAAAATATAAATTTATTTTTTTATATTGATGATGTGAAAAATGGGGAGTAATTTCATACAACATAGCATAAGCACAAATGTATACTTGCATGCATGACCCCTTAGCTCCTCTAAAAAGAAAATTACCAAATACAAGTGAATGCCTTTACAAGATGCATTGAATTGATCATATATGTATATATCTTGATCTTTAGCTCCTTGATTTTAAATGGCACTACCTTTCTTCAATATTAAATTTACTTCATTTTACTTATATTCAAATATTTTGTCATCATCAAAAAAGGAGAGATTGTTGTCCTAAAAGATTGATTTTGATGAGCACAAAATATTTGAGAGGGATACTAATGATTTGTATCTTTAAAGATATTTTAAAAGTTAATTTTAGTAGATGCATGAAATTTTTGATTGGTAAAAATATTTAGAGATGGTCAAAGTAGCAAATTCATCAAGTTGGAGATGTAATTGAAGTTTTTTGGAAGTCTCAAGATCATTCGAGTTGATATCAAATCATTTGGAGACAATTTCAAAGTTTTTAAAAGCCTAAAATTGAAAAAAAGAAAGCTTGGGCAAAAAAGGACAACCCCTAGGTCAACCCCTTCTGAATAGCACACTGGGACGCGGGATTTTTGGAGTGGCATGCAAAAAGGGGCGATCCCTGGAATGTCCCATGTGAAAAGAGGCAACCTTTAGGTCATCCCCTACTATTTCTGAGTCGAAACAGAAAATCATTTCTGAACTGAGGAAAAAGGGACGACCCATCGAACGATCCTTTTCTAGGGATTGACCTAAGAGGCGCCCCCTATGATGGAAAAATCTGTAATAGTTAGTTTCAGCCCAATTTTGATGCATAAATCCTCTCCAAGGGCTCTAAACGGCTAGTAAACCCTCTCCAGCATTGATTAAGGATACAAAGACATTCAAAGAAGGAAAAAATCAAGAATTATTAAGAAAGAAAAGCATTCAAACGAGTTTTCAGCTTTAAATCAAAAAGAAACTTTCAATTTAAGTTCAACTACCTCTTTAAGGCTCATTCAACTCTCTATTCCATCAGAAGGTGTTCATAAAAGCTTCTTCATCATTGTATAAAGTGCTTTTACTATTTTATTGTACTCATTAAGGAGCTAAGTATGATATTCATTATAAAATACTTTTTCTCACTTTGTATTTGAGTTAAGTTTTGCTAGAGTTCCAAAACTTGGAAAAGGTTGATCTGAGCCTTAAATCGGAGTGTATTGGGTTGGCTTGTATCCAAAAAATAAGTGTCTAGCTTGAGATAGCTAGGGTTAGTAGAATCCGATGGTGTAATCATTGAAAATGATTAATGGATTAGAATTTCCAAGTAGGAGCTTGGAGAGTGGAAGTAAGTGCAAGATTGGCACCAAACCACTATAAACCTTCTTGTTTGTGATGTGTTGATCTCTCTTATTACTTTCTTACATTAATTTCTTACTTAATTGTGTTAGTATCTAGCACATCCTTTGCTTTTATCCTCACATTATATATTACATTCATAATATAATTTTTGTGTTTCACTCCTCACTTAAAATTTTTAGTAACCCAATTCAACCCCCCCCCCCCCTCTTGGGTTGCATAGCTAGGCAACACTCTTGCTGCTACCATTAGTTCTTTGGTTAAAACAAAAGGAAAATAGAGAACGAGGGGGTTAGAGAGGAAGATATTTTTAATAGGAAATCAAAAAGAAATCCAACTAGAAGAAGATGATCTATTGATAACCCAATTTGGAAGAAAAGATTTTAGACAGTGGAAAGAGAAAGAAAACTATGTTGGTGGCTGTAGTGTTCCAGCAAATTGAGGTAAGAACTTTAAACCCTAAACTGAATTTAAGTTAAATTTTGAATAGTAATTATAAGACTTGATGTTCTGAAGAATTGAAATATAAAATTGTAAACTTGAATTGGAGAATCAATGTTGCTACTGATTTTATTAAAAACTATCTGAATTGTTTCAACAGTTAGATGATATTGTGTTAGCTGAACTTGAGATAACTTATGAAACTAAAATACAGTCAAATTGCTAGAAGTTCTAAAGTTTATATTAGGGTTTAGCAAACTCTAAGTAGGGCAAAATAAGATAGAACAAAAGTAAGAACTAGGAGAGCAAAAGAATGAGCATAAAGAAGCAAAGCATGTATTCTTATGCTCATGTATCATATTAGTATGGTATTAATTAGTGTGTACCAACTTTATAGGGTAGGAAAAGAGCTCGATGGGGGTGCTTGGGTGAGTTAAGCATCAAGATTGTGTAGTAGTTATTAGAGGTGAGTGGATTTCCTACCTAACTTTAGTGTTTTTATGGTATTTTGCTATGAAAAAGATTAATTTCAAAAGAAAGAAATAGATTTCTGTTATTATATAGCTTATATATATATATTTGCAAGCATGAAAACAGGAAGTAGACTTCTTATTGAATGTGTTCAAGAATATGTATATTATATATAAGTGGTTTGGATAGCTTAGCATTTTAGAGTTTGAATATGCTTTTGAGTTGGCTCTTCAACATTTGAAATTCAGCTTTCTAGTATTTGAAACTTTATTTAGCATTAATATCAGCATAAGCATTTTATACAGCATAAAAATAGTTAGCACCATAAACAACAATAAATAACAGAAAATTCAGCATGCCTAGTGGGGCTTATCAGCAGCATGCATTGCTACGTATTAACTATCCATAGAAGTGGTGCTCTGTGATGTGTGTTAGGACCAACAATACCCTAGTATCACCTAACTCTAATACCAACTGTTGAAGGACCGCCTTCATCTGCATGGATTTGAGGAAACCTGTGATGGATCCTTCTCAAGGACAGTAACCATCAAGCCTTAGATCCAAGCTTGATCCCTGATACCGCACACCCCCCTTCTAGGGAAGGGGGGTGCACATGATGCCCTTGGGGCAGTATGCAAAACATTAGAGAGAGAAGGAGAGATAGAGAAGGCTAGATTTTTAGGAGAAAAAGTTCTTCTTTTGATTTCACTATTCTTTGGTATTACAAAATCTGTATATATACCAATACAATGGGTCAAATAACCCAAGCCCAAAAAACTCCCTAGGCTAACCCATACATGAAAGCACTCATCGAGCCCATGTACACCCATGTCTCACATGCTCTCATCTCTTAGACTTAATTCTAGTCCAAACTCTTGGTTAGCCCCATTAAGATCTCTCAAACCAAGCCTTAAGACCCCTAGGATCAAATCTGATCCTAACCCCAACCAGAAAACCCGCATGATTCTGCCTGTGTAACTGAGCTATTTCAATCTCAGACTGAGCTGGCTCAATTACTATGATTAAGTCAACTTAGTCTAAAACTGAGTCGGCTCGATTACTGTGCCAGCCTCAGGTTTTTGAAATATGTCTTTTTGTTTGGCCCTTCCTCTGAGACATAGTCAACCCAGTTTCAGTATGAGTCGATCTAGATCCCTGAAACTGCTTCTTCTCTACCGTCTTCAGTCTTGCCTCTGGTTCCTTGATCCACCTTGTGTCCTCAGATCTTCAAAGTACCAACCAAGCCCCTCAAGGTCCTTAACACCTAGACCTCAAGTCTATGGATGCCTTCACCCTAGGACCACTACTGTCCTAGCCCTAGGACCACACCTGTCCTAGTCTCTCGGAGCCAACACCCTGACTCTTCCTATGGCCTCTCAAGCCTTGGGAGCACCACACCAACTCCTATAATTTCTATCTTGGTACCCTCAAGCCTTGACACACCTGGCAATGTTCTCCTATATGATTCCGCTGTCGCATACCTTGATAGCCCCTTGTGCGAATATCCTTGCCACTGCCAACCTTCTTCAGCTTTTGAGCACTCCCTTAAAGGCCTTTGGGATGATTGCCTCCACCATTGAAGACTCTTGCTTGCTTCTTGGCACCACCTTGGAGTTTGTTGTAGGTTTCCTTCTGCTTGACAGCTACATCACTTGTTCTCTTGGACTTCTCTAGAGAGACTGTAGCATTCCTATGCTAGTACTTGCTGCAAGTGAAGCTCCACCTGACACAGTCTCCTCAGAGCCATACCTCTCCATCTGCACACTCTCTTCCACTTGGCTCTGTGCAGTCCTGGGGCTGGTGCTGGGATATCACTCTTCCTCTTGCACACCTTCACTCTGAACACGTGCCAAAATCCCTCTCCACCTATGAAGCCACCTTTGCCTGGTGCTCCACTTGAAACTGAAGTCCTCCTGATGACATAGAAGTCGATTCTGTACCTGAGTCATCCAACTCCAATCATCCCAACGCTGTCCTGCTGGGTCGGTCACTGCACCTCAATTACCGTCGCTGCCCCTTCGGATCCTCCATACTCTGCGGATCCCTTCGAAGCCGTTTCGGACCCTCTGCACCCTGTAAGCTCCTTTGAAACTAACAAGAGCTCATCCAACTCTTCTAAACCAACAACTGAACCCTGAAAATCTGAGTCTTTCCTTTCTATACCTGCACCAATCGCCACTTCAACTTCTCCTAGAGGGTTTGTAGCTCACCTATCCTGGACCCACCTATCTCTTCTGAGACTCTCCTCAGCCTCCTTATAGGTATCCAGATCTACTCTCACTGCAAACTACCCATCTGACATGATCTCCTAAGAGCCTCGATCCACGATGCCTACAATCCCGGATAGATCCATGCAATGCGTCACCGCCGTTGGTGCTAGAATTAGACATCTATCCTTGCACCCATCGGCTTTGAACTTGTGCCAAACTATCGTCCACCTGAATGATGACTTCACTTAGTGCTCTTGCAGAAAATAGACTTTGAACTAAGATCAGCTCCTCAACACAATCCTGTTAAGCCTTCTGCTGAACCTCCACCATCGTTGCTGCCATTTTGGACCCCCGTACTCCACGAACCCCTCCAAAACTCCCAAGAGGAACTCACCATCCCCTGAACCAGTAGCGATGCTCTGAAAATCAAACCCTATTCTTCATTCACCCCTAAGGTGTTGGGAAATGTGTCCCAAAAAGCCAATCGTCAAGCTGTTGACGGTTGAGCAACCAAGTATTGTAATTGATTTGTTAATAAATAAAATATATTTGGTATTTTCATCATAAGCTTTCATCTTCTAATGAACTCCGTTGTTATGATGAAGTCCTTAGGACTATTTAGGTTCGATAAAGAGAGGATTTATCGATTAGTCCTTAAAACAGTTCACGACCAAATGATAGGCTGTTAATAAGGACAACAGCTTCTATCGAGCATAGGTCGCTGTAGGCCATATGGGTTGGTTGTCCTCTTAACCAAGGAGTGTGGAGACACTGGTATGGCATACAGGTGAGATGTAAGGGTACATCATCATTGAACGTGACCAACTCCAGAGCATTCTGCTGTCGAGAATGTCTCTGATGGGATATAGGTATAAGTGTCCCTTAGACTTGAGATCACCTCAGTGACTTGCAAGCAACTCACTGTGCTTTGGTACTGGACTAACTGAATTTCTAATTCAGAGACGGAAGACTTCTGGGCACAGTCAAGTACTTGCGAAGTCAGAGTGTGATCGAGATGGGATTGACCACTCCAAGAGTTGGAGAAGAATGAGTCGCTGTATTTCAATTTAGCAAAACCTTGGTCAGGGTAATCCATCAGATGGATTTGATATTTTGAAATATAATGTGGACAACCTGATCAGAGTTGACAGTTGAGCTCTGGGGTGTTCTATGATCATTTTGGTCAAGGGGATGAATTATATGAAAACTATATCCACATGGGTTCTAAGGATGTTGTTCTACACATTCGACCTATCCGGTCGTCGGGTATCATTGCTAGATGGTCACTTCGATTGGTATAGAAATTTATTCCTATACTACCAGCTTAGGTTCGGACCTATGAGGTCACACACATTAGAGTTTATGATCCGATCGGATGGTTGATCAACGATTAAGAATCATTCTAGGGTTAAATGATCAATACGATTGACATTTAACCCAGTACAAGTGTTGCAGGAGAATCGATTAGCAATTTGATTGCTAATTGGCTTAATTTGATTAAGCCAATGGGCTGAGATTAAGTCTAATTAAATATGATTTAATTAAATTTGATTTGGGCTTGATTGGATCAAGTCTAATTGGTTTATTAGATAAGCCAAGTGCAAGGAAAGACTAGTCCTAGTTCAACTAGGACTTGGGTCAATCTAATTTCTAATTTGATTAAAAAATTAAATCAGATTTAAATCTAATTTAATCTGATTAAATTAGGTTCTTAATTAGGTTAAGACCTATTTTAATTAGGTTGATCTAATTTTGATTTGATTTAGTTTGGGAAACCAAATTAAAACAAGTCATGAGACAGAATCCTAGTAGGACTAGGATTCCACCTTGCGCCACATAAGCCTTCTCCACGCCCTCTCTCTTAATTCAACGCCAATCTCCACTTATTTTGTGTGACAAAAGCCCTCTCCCAGATCTCTCTCACGTTCACAAAAGGTCTCTTCTCTTTTTTCTTACATGGAAGGTGCTTTGGATCAAATCTAAAAGGAATAAGTTTGGATTTTGAATTCTATGAGATAGAGTTTTAGAAATCCAAAACTCTTTCAATTTTGCATCGAATTTATCCAAATTTTTTTTGAAATTTTCGTGGCTTTTAGGGTTTACATTGTATACCCTTTGCTAGTAATCCATGCATGAAAATATGGAGGAGGTGCTCAAGAGTTGGGCGTCCCTTAACTTGCCATGTTTGGATAAGCCTTGACTAGGTGTTTGACCTAGACAAGGAGTCTATCATATCTCTCTATATAAGATGAGTTTATTCGTGAAATTTTAAGAGGAGATAGATATTTAAGAGACCTTTCTGCCATCCAAAAATCATAGAGAAATACCTTTGGGTCGTGGAGATATAAAAGATGCAAGTTTGGGTGTCTAGAGAGAAAAATGTGAAGAAGAAGAGGGTCTTCTTCTAGGGTTTTTATTTTCATATCTTTCCTCCTTCCATCTTGAGTTTCCTGAGAGTGTCTCAGATCTGAAACTCCTCTTTCTACTTTCTATCTTTGAAAGAGTCTAAATCAAGAAGAAGGAGGCACCTGATCAACCATCAAAGAAGGATCAGCGCAGTACTAGCATACTGTGCTGATTTCCTGAAGCAGGACTTCTGATCGAGATTCGTGGGCTCGTGTGGACGACTCCTAGAGGCCGGACGCATGTGCGGCTTGCAACATCATCCTTAAACCCGGATAAGTGAGGTTAGAGCGTCTAACTTGCAAGGTAATAGATCTGATCTATTGTTTAACACATACATTAGATGTGGTATAAAAACATGTTGATATGATCAACATGTAGTTCATGCTATATTTATATATTTTAATTTCTGATTTAATACTATGTAATAATCATGTAATAGGATCTTAGATCTAGGGATTCTCTAGTTTTAGAAAATAAATTTTGATTTATTTTAGTCTTCCGCTGTATGATCTTGAAAAAATTTCAAGATCTAACCCTGAAACCCTAGATCTGGTTCCTACAATTGGTATCAGAGCCTAGGTTCTTTATTACATGATTATTTATACATGCTTAGATTATTTCTTAGATTAGATCTAATTTATAATCTGATTATTAAATTTGAAATTAAAATTTTAGATCAATCACAAACTGCAAGGTGGTCCTGCTGTAAGGTTTACCCCTTACAGTGCAATGGTTGTCCTAGTTTGTGTAGATCTATCTTTAATCATAAATTTGTTAGATATGATCTAAATTAAATTTATGATTTATTAGATTTAAAAGATATTTAAATCTGAAATAAAATCTCTTTGTTAATAATTTTTGTGCAAAGAAATTATTTAAAGTTGAAATTATTTCAATTACATGAACCTGTTTAGATTAGATCTAAAGTAGTTTCATGTTTATTTCACTTGCATCTTGATTATGAATCAAACATGCAATATGGTTGGTAGAATCATATTGTAAAATTATTTTACAAATATGAAAATTATTTTTTGAAAAGCCAAACCCAACCCTCAGCCCAAAACTTAATTAAGAATTAAGAAGTTGTTTGATTAGGTTCTAGGATTGTGAATTGAAGAACCTAAGACACAAACCATAACACATTGGGTTAATGGGTTAGTGGGAATTAGGTCCATTAATTGGGTTAGACCTATGGTTAGATTAAAGATGGACTTAATTAGAGAATTGACTAAATCTAATCAATTGTTGTCTTAGATTAGGTCAAGGATTCTCTAGATCAATTACAATAGTTGTAGTTGGTCAAGTCCATGTCTTTAACGAGAACCAAATGGACTTGATTCTTGGCTAAGCGGTCTAGCACGAACTGTTAGGTTGATCTAATCAAAACTAATTAAATCAGTTGGTGTCTAAGGTAAACCAGACCGGTGGTTTTTAATTGGGAGCCCGCTTACCTGGCCATTTCTGATGGTGTCTAAGGCAAGCTTTGGCAGACCCTCCCACTGATCGAACTTACCTGGTCTCTTGGTGAAATTATGTCTTGATCGGATCACTTGACTATTCGAGCTGACCCATGTCAGCTAGGTAAATCAGTGTGACTGATTTAGGTGCTCCTAGACCAGCCCTTTTAATGGTCTCCCTTAAGCTGACTTGGTGAAGTCAGTGGGAGGATCATGATAAGTTGGTTCATCTGACCTCATCCTCTATATTATTTAAATCCTCTAAAATTATTAGGTCCTTAAAATGATAAAGTTATGGAGATAACTGAGTCATAGCCTCCCATTAAGGTGTTTGATAATGAGTCCATGAACTCAATAATCATTGCAGACCCAAAGGCCTGGTGCTTGTTGACTAATGGAATTATCACTCATCATATGATGACTTGGAAGTGTCTCTCTAATGGTGGTTAGGTGAGCCAACCAAAGTTGGGCTTAATCATTCGTTGGATAGATACACCAAGTATGATCATGTTAATGGTTGGACCTAACTGGATCCTTACAGTGGAGGCCAAAGCCTATTGATTAGGTTTCTGGGGCAAAATTAAAATTACTAGAAATTGTTTAGAGAAACAATTGGTTATGAACCTACCTTTAGATGTATATGGGTTGGCCAACCAAAGTTGGGCTTGTGTGCAGTCTAAGTCGATTCTAGTACCCGCTAAGGAATTAGGGTAATTCCTCGAATTGGAGGTAGAGGCTACCAATTCGAATAAAATAGTGGGAGAAACCTTTTGATTAAAGTCCAAATCCTTAGGTTTAATGAATCAATTACTAATTAGGTTATGGTTCTCCTTTGTGCAAATATAGCCACTTCCCTATCGCTCCAATCATTAAGTTGGTGGGACCTAACTTCGGTAGCTGGTACCGAAAGTTGAAGATAGTCCTGGAGCATGAACGGATCCTATATGTGATAATGGATCCTGCACCTAAGGAGCCAGCTGTCAATGCACGTGGAACAGTCAGAGACACTTACCAGAAGTGGCTCAGTGATCGGACCATGGTGCGCTGTATCATGCTGGCTGCTATGAGCGATGAGTTCAGTCGCAGATTCGAGACAGCTCGCCAAAGGACATGCTTCAAGTGTTGGAGGATGCCTTTGGCACACCCGATGATGTGGAGAGGCACAAGACTAGTTGTGCCATCTTCAATGCCAAAATGCGGGATGGTGCCTCTGTCACTGATCATGTATTGTACATGATCGAGCTGATGGAATGATTGAGCAAGCTCGGCTTCCCCTTGCATGAGCAGCTTGGGAAAGATGCAATATTGAACTAGTTGCCCAAGTCTTATCTCCCATTCCTCACTCATTATAGAATGACAAAGCCTGAAGTAAACTACCACGGATTATTGAGGTTACTTCAGAACTTTGAGAAAGATCACCAACTCCATAAGGAGTCGGTGAACTTAGTGGGAGGTTCATCTTCTGGTTCTCGACCCTTTAAGAAAGGGAAGAAGAATAAGAAGAAGAAAGTGAAGAAGGTGCAAGTTCAGGCTGGGACATCTGTCCAGTCTCAGACCAAAAAGATCAAACCTGATAAGAGTCAAGCTGAATGCTTCTTTTGCAAGAAGTGGGGGCACTGGAAGAGGAACTGTCCCCAGTACATTGCCTCCCTAGACCCGAACAGGCAGAGAAAGTAGCAAGTTGTTGCTGGGCAAGGTATTTATATGATAACTCCTTGCAATTTCTCTATTTGTGATATAACTGACTGGGTATTGGATACCGGTAGCCCTTACCATATTTGCAATTCGTTGCAGGGGTTGCAGGTCAGTAGGAGATTCGAGCAAGGCGAGAGGTTCCTGAACGTTGGAGATGGAAGACCAGTTCCAGTTCTAGCATTAGGAATCTTGAAACTTGTATTTGAATCTCATATCATTGTTCTTAATGATTGTCATTTCTGTCCCAGTTTCTTTTTAAATGTCATTTCTGTAGGCCTTCTGGCCAAAAATGATTATGAAATTTCAATAAAAAAATAAATTTGTAATATCATTGAGAATGGTGTTACTATTTTTTGTGGACATTTGAACAATGGTGTGTATATGTTATCACAACCTGTTAATGTAGTCTATTCAACTGGCAAGCACCCTAGATTAGATAGTGTGTCAGATATCTACTTATGGCACTGTAGGCTAGGTCATATAAACAAGAACAGAATAAACAGGTTGACTCAAGAGGGAATCCTCGAAGTTAGTGATTGTGAATCACTTCCAACCTGTGAGTTCTGTCTTCTTGGTAAAATGACCAAGTCACCTTTTACTGGAAAAGGTGAGAGAGCTACTGAGCTCTTGGGCCTAGTACATACTGATGTATGCGGGGCCATGAGCACTAGTGCTAGAGGTGGATATTTCTACTTCATAACTTTCACGGATGACCTATCCCGATATGGATATGTCTATCTGATGAAACATAAGTCGGATTCATTTGAAATGTTCAAACGATTCCGAAGTGAAGTTGAAAAATAAACTGGAAAGAGTATTAAAACTCTTCGATCTGATCGAGGAGGAGAATACCTTTCTAGTGAATTTCTCACATATCTAGGAGAGAATGGGATTCTCTCCCAATGAACTCCTCCAGGAACACCACAGCATAATGGTGTGTTTGAAAGGAGGAATCGGACTTTGTTAGACATGGTCCGATCCATGATGGGTTTTTGCTAGCTTGCTGATATCCTTCTGGGGATATGCACTCGAATCGGCCTGTTATCTGTTAAATAGGATTCCAAGTAAGTCTGTAATTAAGACTCCATATGAGATATGGACAGGGCGTAAGCCAGTACTTTCACACCTCAGGGTCTGGGGGTGCCCGGTCTATGTCAAACGATTAGTCACAGACAAACTTGGACCTAGGTCTGACAAATGTTCATTCATAGGGTACCCCAAAGAGACAAAAGGATATTTTTCCTACCATGCTGATGAACAAAAGGTGTTCGTCAGCCTTAAGGCAATCTTTTTAGAAAAGGAGTTCCTTGGTGAAGGAACCGTTGCCTCTAAGGTTGAACTTGATGAAGTTCAACAGGTAGAAGGACCGACACCAATAGCTGAATCTGAGTCGGATATGATTAGATCAGATCCGGAGCCCAATATACCTGCACCATTAAGGCGATCCGGTAGAGTACCGCGTCAGCTGGACAGATACTACGATTTCTTGGTCCGGGACGGTGATCCCATCGAACTTGATGAGAATAATGAGGATCCGATCACCTATATGGATGCTATGCAGAGACCTGATTCCGAGAAATGGCTTGAAGCCATGAAATCCGAAATGAAGTCCATGAAGGTCAACGATGTATGGACATTGGTTGACCCACCTGAAGGGGTTAAACCCATTGGGTGTAAATGGGTCTTCAAAAGGAAGAGGGGTGCAGACGGAAAGGTGGAGACCTATAAAGCCCGTCTGGTAGCCAAGGGGTATCGTCAACGTTATGGTATTGACTATGACGAGATGTTTTCCCCTGTGGCAATGCTCAAATCTATTCGGATAATGCTTGCAATAGCTGCCCATCTAGATTATGAGATCTGGCAGATGGATGTAAAGACAGCTTTCCTGAATGGAGAGCTGACCAAAGAAGTGTATATGATACAACCTGAGGGGTTTACATCCACAGATGAGTCCAAGGTGTGCAAGCTTCAGAGATCCATTTATGGATTGAAGCAAGCTTCTCGGAGTTGGAACATGCGTTTTGATAAGGTGATCAAAACGTATGGCTTCATTAAGAATGGAGAAGAGCCCTGCATTTATAAATGGGCAAATGGTCCAGTTGTGGTATTCCTTGTCTTGTACGTGGATGACGTTCTCTTAATCGGGAATGACATCCCCGCACTACAGGGAATAAAAGTTTGATTGTCATCATAGTTCTCCATGAAGGACTTGGGTGAAGCATCTTACATCCTAGGGATGAAGATCTATAGGGATAGATCTAAAAGGATGCTTGGGTTATCCCAGTCCATGTACATAGACACTGTGCTGAAGAGGTTCAGCATGGAGAATTCCAAGAAGGGCTATCTACCGATAGGCCATGGAATTTCTCTCTCTAAGAAGGATTGTCCGACAACTCCTGAAGAGAGAGAGCGTATGAGTAGAGTCCCATATGCTTCAGCCGTGGGATCTATCATGTACGCCATGACATGTACAAGACCAGATGTGGCATACTCACTAGGAGTAGTGAGTAGATACCAATCTGATCCTGGAGAAGATCACTGAAAAGTGGTTAAAGCCATCCTTAAGTATTTGAGAAATACTAAGGATCAATGATTAGTTTATGGTGAGTCAGATCTGAAACTTGTGGGGTTCACAGACTCCAGCTTCCAATCTGACCAAGATGACAGTAGGAGCGTGTCGGGTAATATCTTTACTCTGAATGGTGGAGCCATCTGCTGGAAGAGTTCCAAGCAGCATATTGTGGCAGACTCTGTTTGTGAAGCGGAGTATATCGCAGCATCAGATGCTGCGAAGGAAGCTGTGTGGCTGAGGAAATTCATCAACGAGCTCGGAGTAGCACCCTCCCTCGATGGTCCAGTCCTGCTCTACTGCGACAGCACTGGTGCCATAGCTCAGGTGAAGGAACCCAAAGCACATTAGCGGACGAAGCACATCTTGCGCCGCTTCCATCTGATCCGAGAGATCGTGGATCGAGGTGACGTCGACCTTCAGAAGATCGACGGAAAAGAGAACCTAGCCGACCCCTTCACTAAAGCCCTGGCAATAAAGGAGTTCGACAACCACAAGTCGAAGATGGGTATTAGATACTGTGCCGAGTGGCTTTAGGACAAGTGGGAGTTGTTGGGAAATGTGTCCCAAAAAGCCAATCGTCAAGCTGTTGACGGTTGAGCAACCAAGTATTGTAATTGATTTGTTAATAAATAAAATATATTTGGCATTTTCATCATAAGCTTTCATCTTCTAATGAACTCCGTTGTTATAATGAAGTCCTTAGGACTATTTAGGTTCGATAAAGAGAGGATTTATCGATTAGTCCTTAAAACAGTTTACGACCAAATGATAGGCTGTTAATAAGGACAACAGCTTCTATCGAGCATAGGTCGTTGTAGGCCATATGGGTTGGTTGTCCTCTTAATCAAGGAGTGTGGAGACACTGGTATGGCATACAGGTGAGATGTAAGGGTACATCGTCATTGAACGTGACCAACTCCAGAGCATTCTGCTGTCGAGAATGTCTCTGATGGGATATAGGTATAAGTGTCCCTTAGACTTGAGATCACCTCAGTGACTTGCAAGCAACTCACTATGCTTTGGTACTGGGCTAACTGAATTTCTAATTCAGGGACGGAAGGCTTCTGGGCACAGTCAAGTACTTGCGAAGTCAGAGTGTGATCGAGATGGGATTGACCACTCCAAGAGTTGGAGAAGAATGAGTCGCTGTATTTCAATTTAGCAAAATCTTGGCCAGGGTAATCCATCAGATGGATTTGATATTTTGAAATACAATGTGGACAACCTGATCAGAGTTGACAGTTGAGCTCTGGGGTGTCCTATGATCATTTTGATCAAGGGGATGAATTATATGAAAACTATATCCGCATGAGTTCTAAGGATGTTGTTCTACACATTCGACCTATCCGATCGTCGGGTATCATTGCTAGATGGTCACTTCGATTGGTATAGGAATTTATTCCTATGCTACCGGCTTAGGTTCGGACCTATGAGGTCACACACATTAGAGTTCATGATCCGATCGGATGGTTGATCAACGATTAAGAATCGTTCTAGGGTTAAATGATCAATACGATTGACATTTAACCCAGTACAAGTGTTGCAGGAGGATCGATTAGCAATTTGATTGCTAATTGGCTTAATTTGATTAAGCCAATGGGCTGAGATTAAGTCTAATTAAATATGATTTAATTAAATTTGATTTGGGCTTGATTGGATCAAGTCCAATTGGTTTATTGGATAAGCCAAGTGCAAGGAAAGACTAGTCCTAGTTCAACTAGGACTTGGGTCAATCTAATTTCTAATTTGATTAGAAAATTAAATCAGATTTAAATCTAATTTAATCTGATTAAATTAGGTTCTTAATTAGGTTAAGACCTATTTTAATTAGGTTGATCTAATTTTGATTTGATTTGGTTTGGGAAACCAAATTAAAACAAGTCATGAGACAGAATCCTAGTAGGACTAGGATTCCACCTTGCGCCACATAAGCCTTCTCCACGCCCTCTCTCTTAATTCAACGCCAATCTCCACTTATTTTGTGCGACAAAAGCCCTCTCCCAGATCTCTCTCACATTCACAAAAGGTCTCTTCTCTTTTTTCTTACATGGAAGGTGGTTTGGATCAAATCTAAAAGGAATAAGTTTGGATTTTGAATTCTATGAGATAGAGTTTTAGAAATCCAAAACTCTTTCAATTTTGCACCGAATTTATCCAATTTTTTTTTGAAATTTTTGTGGCTTTTAGGGTTTACATTGTACACCCTTTTCTAGTGATCCATGCACGAAAATATGGAGGAGGTGCTCAAGAGTTGGGCGTCCCTTAACTTGCTATGTTTGGATAAGCCTTGACTAGGTGTTTGACCTAGACAAGGACTCTATCATATCTCTCTATATAAGACGAGTTTCTTCGTGAAATTTTAAGAGGAGATAAATATTTGAGAGACCTTTCTGTCATCCAAAAATCAGAGAGAAATACCTTTGGGTCATGGAGATATAAAAGACGCAAGTTTGGGTGTCTAGAGAGAAAAACGTGAAGAAGAAGAGGGTCTTCTTCTAGGGTTTTTATTTTCATATCTTTCCTCCTTCCATCTTGAGTTTTCTGAGAGTGTCTCAGATCTGAAACTCCTCCTTCTACTTTTCATCTTTGGAAGAGTCCAAATCAAGAAGAAGGAGGTACCTGATCAACCATCAAAGAAGGATCAGCGCAGTACTAGCATACTGTGCTGATTTCCTGAAGCAGGATTTCTGATCGAGATTCGTGGGCTCGTGTGGATGACTCCTAGAGGCCGGACGCGTGTGCGGCTTGCAACATCATCCTTAAGCCCGGATCAGTGAGATTAGAGCGTCTAACTTGCAAGATAATAGATCTGATCTATTGTTTAATACATACATTAGATGTGGTATAAAAACATGTTGATATGATCAACATGTAGTTCATGCTATATTTATATATTTTAATTTTTGATTTAATGCCATGTAATAATCATGTAATAGGATCTTAGATCTAGGGATTCTCTGGTTTTAGAAAATAAATTTTGATTTATTTTAGTCTTCCGCTGTATGATCTTAAAAAAGTTTCAAGATCTAACCCTGAAACCCTAGATCTGGTTCCTTCATAAGGCTCCCGACAGTCAAACCGTTGAATGTATCCCAACTACTTCTCTAGCCTTCCTACATCCGAAGGCTGAATAGTTGCTTCTTCAGCCCCACCTCGAGGTAAGTGGATTGGAGGTGGAGGTTGAGAGGTTTGATGGGAAGAGATACTTCTCGGGGTGGAAGGTTTGGATTATAAATTTTTTGGGCCAACTTCGGTTGGATTTGGCCTTGGAGAAAAAAAGAGAAAGAAAGGCCGGAGGGTGTGACGGTTAGGGGATGATGTTCTCTAGGAAAGATGGGCAGCAAGGGGCAGGTTTGGCATGTTGGAGGAGAGTGAGTGGATACTTACAAGATCCGAGTGAGTATCACTAGAAGATCATTCTTAAGTATTTGAGAAATACTAAGGACCGATGACTCGGTTACAGAGAATCTGACTTAAAACTTGTAGAGTATGACTTCAGTTTTTAGTTGGACATAATAATAGCAAGAACATGTCGGAATACATCCTTACCCTAAATAATGAAACAATATGCTGGAAAAGTTCCAAGCAGATAAATATAGCCAATTCAATTTGCGAGGCAGAATGCATTGTAGCATCTGATGCTTGCAAAGAAGCTATGTGATTGTACAGGTTCATTGGCAAGTTAGGAGTGGCACCCTCCAATGATGGTTCTATTATATTGTACAACACTGGAGCCATAGCTCATGCCTTGGAGCCGAAGTCCCATTAGCTTACCAAGCATTTTACATTGCTACGATCTTATTTAGAAAATCTGTTGAGGTGACATCAAACTTTAAAAGATCAACGGAAAGGAGAATCTGACCAATCCATTTACTAAAGCCTCGATATCTAAGAGTTCTGAGATGATAAATCGAAGATGGGTATATAATACTATACTGATTGGCTTTAGTCCAAGTGAGAGTTATTGGAAATTGTATCCTAAATACAATTGTTTGACGATTATACTAATTATAAAGATATATAAATTGATCAATAATCAAAGTTATTTGATATTTTTCATCACAAGGTTATATCTTCTAACAAACTCCTGTGTTGTGATGAAGTCTTTAGGATTACTTTAATCGATAAAGGAGGATTTATCACGTAGTTCTTAAATTGGTTCGCGATCAAACGATATGCTATTACTAGGACGATAGCGATATCAAGTGTAGGTTGTTGTGTGCCATATGCGTTGGTTGTTCTCATAACCAAATGATGTGGAGACACTGATATGGCATGCAGATGAGATGTAGGAGTATATCGTCACTGAACATGACTAATTTTGGAGCATTCTGCTGTCAGGGGTAGCTCGTGAAGGGTATGGATATAAGTATCTCTTTGACTTGAGATCACTACGGTGACTTGCAAGCAACTTATTGTACTTTGGTGTTGGACTATCTGAATTTATAATTTAATGACGAAAGATTTTTAGATATAGTCAAGTACTTGTCAAGTTGGTGTATGAGTCAAGATGGGATTGACCCCTCCGAATTAATAGAAGTTAATGTATCTATGTATTTTAATTTAGTAAAATCTGAGCTCGGGTAATCCATGTGATGGATTTTAAAAGATTGAAATACAATATGGATGACCTATTTAGAGTTGACAGTTAAATTCTAGATCGTCTTTGAGTATTAGGGTCAAAGAGATGAATTATACAGTAACCATACATCAGTAGGTTCTTGAATGTTACTTCGCCATCATTCAACCTATCCGGATGTCGGATCCTATTGCTAGATAGTTATATCGATTAGTTCAAGAATCTATTCTTGTGCTACTGGCTTAGGATCAAACTTATGGTGTCACACTCAAAAAAAATTTCTAACTGATCATTTGACTAATCAACGATTGAGAATCATTTAAGGGCTTAATCGTCAATTCGATTGATGGTTAACCTTATACTAAAGTTGCAATAAATTTATTCACCAAGTGTTAGTGAATTAATAAAAAATTAATTAGTAATTAGATTGCTAATTAGCTCAATTTGATTGAGCAAAGAGGATTAAATAAAAACTAATTGAATTAGATTCAATTAGGTTTGATCCGATTATGTTATAAGATGAATTAATCGCTAAGGAAGAATTGTCCATGATTGATCAGAACTTTGATTCAATCAACTTCTAATTTAATTAAGATTTGATTAAAAAATTATGGATCTAATTAAATTAGATTTCATCTATTTATTTGGGCTAAACCAGATGTGATTTAGTTTGGAGTCAAATAAGAAAACTAAGAGTCTATATAGGATTGGACTCTTCCTCCCTTACGCCACATTTTTTTGGATGCCACTTTTCTCCATGCACAAAAAAAATTTGTGTGAGATTTCTCTACACCAATAACTTCTGACATTGCTCCTTTCTCATGCTAAAATTGGTTGGGTTTGATAAAAGAAAGATTTTGAAATTTGATTTCAAAACACTCCTTATCAAGTAGCGTTTGTTCTTATTCAAATCACTCTATATGCCATCCCTTTTATTCCTTTCTTTTGTGCGATCTAAAAGAGGAATTTTGTGGCATGGTAAATCAGATAAAGATCTGATTTACTATGGAAAATATTGAGTTGGGGCATCCCATATTTGTTTTTGGCATGGGATTGTGAAAAGGTGTGACATCTCTTGGAAGAGTCCAAACATTGTTGGACTCTTCACCTTACCTTATTTCATGCTAAAATAAAAGGAATATTATTTCTCTTTTGTGGGTGTAAAAAAGAAGAGAAATAGTTCTCCACGGTGAAGGGATTTGGGCATGGTTCATAGCATGGAACAAGAAGGGGAGAGTCCTCTTCTCTTGGGTGAGCACAAGATCTAAAAACCCTAAAGTTTGGACCAAGAGTTCGGGAAGAGAGAAAAATAAGAAGAAAAGTTATTTCTTCTCTATGTTTCTTCTACGACATATAGATCTTAAAGTAGATTTATTTGATGATTAAATTATATTTTATATTTTTTAAATTTTATATACAACATATAGATCTTAAATAGATTTATTTGATGATTAAATTATATATATAGTAGTATAATATAATTAATATAATTATTTTTATTATATTTTATTTTAAAAATTTTAAAATATATATACGAAATCACTTATAACTCTCAACATAAATGTGTTTGGATTTCATGTTCCCACGAATTCCCATCCCACTACCTCGATGGTCTGCCCACTCGAGTCCCGTGCCACCAAAAGCCTCCCTACTTGCCTAATCCGCCTCTCTCACGCGTCTCCCCTTTTGCCCCCGCCTCCTCCCTGCCCCCCTTTGCCTCCATCTCTCTCACGCGTTCCCCCTCTCTCACGCCTCTCCCCGTTCTTTGCTTTCCTCGGTTAGTAGAGATATTCTGCCGTTGGCCGCCGCCACACCACTGACTTCGAACCTTCGGTCTTCGTCGCTGCTCCGGCATCCTCCACCTATCGCGAGCAATGCTTCTACTCTGCACCAAGTCCCGATCCTCCATCCGGCGGTCGACGCCGCGCCGCTACTCTGTCCTCTGAGGCTGATCCGGCGGTTCCTCACCTCTCTAGAGCAACAGCCCACCAGGACACCACCTAGCCCCAGTCTTCCATCCGACGGCCGATGGCACGCCGCTGACCTTCGAAACGTTGGCCTCCATGGTTGATCCGGTGATTCCTCGCTTCATCCTATTTGATGAAGTGATATTTCCATTTTTTCCCTCTATTCTCGAGCGATAGATGAGCTGGGTGAGAGCTCGAGCTCGGCTCGATTTACGCTTGAAGACTGATTAAGCCAAGGTCGAGTTAACTATCTATGGAGTTTGGATTTGCTTTTAGCTTTGGGAATTCCATTTTCCTTTCTTAATGTCAAAAAGTTTTCTAGGTTTTAGGTCCATTTAGAATTTATTTGAATTTGTTTATTCTTGATGTTCTTGAATCCTGAAAGAAATCCGTCTTTGATTTACTTTTGGTTTTGAGATTATTACGCATCATTTTATTGCTTCTTTCGTTATGAAATTTGAAGTTTTATAAGTAGGACTTGATATAATGTTTTGGGATCTGAGATGCCTTCATTCTGTTATGTGTAGTGGAATTTGACCGTATGACATTTTTCTGTTACAGTGTTTGAGGAATTTTGCGACTCAACCAAAGTCAAGCGAAGCTAACGTTAAGGTAAAGGAGATTCCACAGGATATCCCTGATATTCTAAGATTGAAGAACAGGAAATACTTTTGTTAAGCTTTCTAATCAAATTTTCTGGTCTGTGCGTGTATTTACTTTACAAAAGAACATGCATAAAACCTGTTTCATGGATTCATTTTTTTTCTTTGACTTAGTATACTGATAGAATTATTTGGCACTTAGTTTGGTATGATTTATAATTTTCTGTCGCTGTTAAGGCTTAAGATGGACGTGTGGTTAACTATTGACACAATTTGCAGGTATTTTGGGTGGCTTGAGATTCTGGGCTCAATTCATACAAACATTTTCCATTCTTGAAGGTATGAAAGACAATATTCTGGTGGAAGTAACACTTTACTTGCTAGCATTAATTTGTATGTTTCACATTTCTTGAACAATAATAGCATACTGCCTTCAAAGGAAGTGCTGATTGCAGGGTGTGGTTTAGATTCAGTGAGTATGGGTTAACTTCTAACATATATCAGTCTTTTACATCTTTTTATCATTATAAAAAAAAAGGGGATTTTTGAGGATCCATTTAATAAGTTATTGGAAAGAATGCTGGATATCCTGTTTGAATGTGATGCTGCTCATGCGAACTGTAATCGATGAATTTCCTCCTTTTCTTGGAAAAAAGAATAATAACAACACTTGCTTAGCAGTTATTAATAGGTTATAAATACAAGGATATTTATCCACAATGAAGAGATTATAAACTTTTTGTTAGGAAAAAATCCTCAATGAACAAGAACTCAGATTTTTGATACCTCCTTTAGTCTGCAATCAATTAGTCTCAGGTCATATGGAGAGCGGCACGAGGCAAATAGAATATTTGACTTACAGAAATTATGTGCAGCATATAAAGTATCTTATAATGGTTGTGCCTGTTTTTCAGTGCTATTGCTTTTGTTTTTATTCCCCACCGAGCATTCACAGATTATTCTTCTTTTGAAAGAGAAGATAGTGTGGGGCCTTGGTGGTGGTGAGTGCATTTGAATAGAAATCAAATGCACTCAAGAACTAGAAGAGCTTGAAAGATATGTGAGCATGTTAATCTGAGCCTTGATGAGCTTTTGTCTTCTAGTTGATTATGATCGAGTCTCCTGGATCTCATATGCAATCTGTCTAGGTTTATTTAACTTCCTTCTCTTGTTATATTTTGTTTTCTGTGATGCCTCTATTTGAATTTACGGGACATCTATCTGAAGTTTATTATTTGAAATTAATGTCAGTGCATTTTCTTACTTTTTTTTTTTTTTGCTTTGATCCATCGATAATCATTGTTGAATATAAAATACCCCCCAACCGAAGTTCGTGTCAGGAGTGATCCTTTCGGGATTCTACCGACGTCCGACCTTCGACGACATCTTTCCGAACCTCTCCGGCGGTCGAGCCTCCGCAACGTTCCCAAGTCCTGCCGACGGATAAACCCCCACCAGTGTCGATCGGATTTTCCACGACGGACGGACTCCATCCAAGTTTCTACGGTGGTTGACCACCTCCTAGACTTCGTCCGAACTCCTACGGGAGCCGAACTTCTTCCCCGAACTCCGACTGCAGGTAGACTTCGTCCGAGCTCCTACGGGAGCCGGACTTCTTCTCTGAACTCCGACTGCAGGTAGACTTCGTCCGAGCTCCTACGGGAGCCGGACTTCTTCGAACTCCGACTGCAGGTAGACTTCGTCCGAGCTCCTACGGGAGCCGGACTTCTTCCCCGAACTCCGACTGCAGGTAGATTTCGTCCGAGCTCCTACGGGAGCCGGACTCCTTCCTCGAATTCCGACTGCAGGTAGACTTCGTCCGAGCTCCTACGGAAGTCGAACTTCAACCCCAAGCTCCTATCGCAGGTGGGCCTCATCCGAATTCTGAGAAGGACCAGACTCCGGGCCCCCACCACAAGCGGTTTACTCCGAATTTCTACCACAAACGGTCTGCTCCGAGCTACCACTACAAGCGGTCTGCTTCGAATTTCTACTACGAGCGGTCCACGTCGGATTTCTACTGTAAGCCTCTACCTGAGCTTCTATTGTGAACGAATTTCTTCCGAACTTCTATCGCAGGCAAGCTTCGACCGAGCTTTCTCGACAAATGATCCCCATCCGGACTTCTACGGAGACCGAACTCCGACCGAACTTCTGTAGCAGACAGATTCCGGACTAACTCCTACGACACACGGACTCCAGCAGTCGGACCCTTCCAGCGGATGAACCTCTCCAACGCCATCCGACATCCACTGCCGGTCGACCTTCCACCGAATTCTGCGTGAAACCGAACTTCGTCTATGGAAAGCCTCTGACCGAGCTCCTATAGCAAATGACCCTCGCTTGTAGTACTAGCGCCCAAGGCATCCAATGGTAGAAGGCTCGCCAGCAACATCCGAGCTCCTCTCAGATGGAGAGCTACCTCTCTCCGCCAGATACCTCAATCGAGCTTCGGTCGACAGGCCTGGACTCCCTGGCAGGCCACAGTAATGGCCACGACTCTGCTCCACTTCCTGTGACGAATTCCACGCGGCTCCACCACTCTCTGGCAAGTCGCGACAACAGACACTACTCCACTCCCCGCGACAAGCTCGACGTGGCTTTGAACAGCCCCTGACGCCACTACTCTCCGCAACAAACTCCTTATGGCCTCGAACGGCCCACTATCAGGTGGTTACAAATGTCGCTATCAGTCTGTTGCATCCTCTGCCTATAAAAAGGAGACCCAGATACGCTATTCTCTAAGTTCTAATCTCTATCTTAAAACTCTGCAAAAATTTCTGTTCGAGCACTCCATTCTTGTTGAGGCAGAGAACTGACTTGAGCGTCGGAGGGTCTTGCCGGAGCACCCCCAACTTCGGTTTATACTTCCTTTGCAGGTCCCGGCGGCGACCGCGACTCCCTCGACTCTAGCTTCTCCGACAGCGGTGGATTTTTGCACCAACAGGATTGGCGCTAGAGGAAGGGCTGCTGTCTTCGCAGTACTCTTGTTCTTAAAGGAGCGCTCAACGGGACTGCCTCCGGTCATTTTCTCCGACATCCTTTTTTCCTTCCTCTACTGGATCTTCGCCCGATGCCTCCCCGCAAAGCATCCATCCGACGATCCACGGCCTCCGCGGCCAGATCTCAGGCTCCGGCCTCACCTCCAGTTTCTCAGGCTCCTCCTTCGGCAACGGTGGTTGGCACGGAGCAATTCGACCTACTGGTTCAGCAGGTCAGAGGCCTCACTGAAGCGGTGCAGGCCATGCAGCAGCAGCAACAGCCGTAGGCGTCAGTGCGACTGGAGAGAACGTCATCGGAACTCCAAAATTCGACGGTAGGACGGGTCACTTGGGCCAGTCGCCCCGCCTTTCCCGAAAAGACGAATCCGAGGGTGGAGAGCCCTTAGTCAGATTACGATTCTACTCTTGGAAGATCTCTACCTCCATTCTGCTAGAAGACCCTCGAGACCCGTAGTCGAGAGGATTTCCTGGATCGAAGGCTCCAGGAGATGAACCGGCGGATCGAAGAACTCCGCCACACTCCCCCCGCTTATGGTGAGGACATTTGTACTGATCCTCCCTTCTCTCACATGATCATGCAGGAATCAATCCCGCCAAACTTCAATCTCCCTCAATTTGAAAGCTACGACGGGACTTCGGACCCAGTTGACCACCTGGAGGCCTTCTGGACAATGATGCTACTCCATGGCGCGTCGGACGCCATCCTGTGCCGAGCTTTCCCATCCACCTTGAAGGGAGCAGCGAGAAACTGGTACTCAGCACTGAAGTCGGGTACCATCTTTTTCTTTGATCAGATGAGCCACCAGTTTGCGGCTCATTTTGTTAGTAGCCGGCGTCCCTGGAGGGGTTCGGAGTCCCTCATCAACATCAAGCAAAGGGAGGGGAAGTCCATCCGGGCTTACGTCAACCATTTCAACGTCGCCGCGTTGGAGGTCCGGAACTTGGACCAATCGGTCGTGATGGCCACTCTGAAAGGCGGCCTTCAAAAGAACGACCTTTTATTCTCCCTGGAAAAAAAGTATCCCAGGGATTTTGCCGATTTGCTGGCTCGGGCCGAAGGGTACGCCCGAGCAGAAGAAGCCTTCAAGATGAAGGATGAGGAGATCGTGAAAGAGCGGCAGGCAGGAGACTCGAGTAAGTCCGCAGTCGAAAAAGGTCCGAGAGAAGCTCGGCCACGTTTTCGAACTCCTTCCGGGTACAAACGCGCCCAGACTCCTCCCCGAGCACGTAGGCAGAGAAGCCCGGAGCACAGGGTTCGGCGGGGCTCTCTCCCAGGAAGATTCTGCAGCTATGTCCCCCTCAACGTGTCGAAAATTCAGGTGCTGATGGAAGTCAGAGAGCAGCTCCCAAGGCCAGAAAGGATGCGCACACACCCCGGGAAGCGCAATCCTAACAAGTTCTGCCTCTACCATCGTGACCACGGCCACGACACAGAGGAATGCATTCAACTCCGAGACGAGATCGAGGAGCTCATCAGACGAGGTCGGCTCGACAGGTTCATTCGACGCCGGCCTGAGGGTAGAGAGGATCGGCCAAGGGCCCTGCCACAACCTGAGCCGCCGAGGAGGGAAGAGCAGTCCGGAGATCGGCCTCCAATTGGGATCATCAACTCCATCTTTGGAGGACTTTGACGGGGAGCAGACCTTCTACAGCCCTGAGATTTGAAAAACCTGTTAATGTATTACGAACGACTTCGCTTTAAATCAAGATTCCTTTCAGATTTGCATATCTTTCCTTCTTTGCATGAACTTGTAGCGACAGGGGATAACCCCTTCAGACAACGAAAATAGATCCTAATATGGGCAAGGCCGAAGGCCCGGTTATTTTTAGATCGGACGGGGGGAGAGGCCCTACAACGCCCTTATGTGCCCCCACAGCCATGTTAGGGACAGGAGGAGAACCTCGCCCTAACATGAGCAAGGCCGAAGCCCTGGTTATTTTTAGACCGGATGGGGGGAGAGGCCCTACAACGCCCTTATGTGCCCCCACAACCATGTTAGGGATAGGAGGAGAACCTCGCCCTAACATGAGCAAGACCGAAGGCTCGATTATTTTTAGACCGGATGGGGGGAGAGGTCCTACAACGTCCTTATGTGCCCCTACAGCCATGTTAGGGACAGGAGGAGAATCTCGCCCTAACATGAGCAAGGCCGAAGGCCCGGTTATTTTTAGACCGGATGGGGGGAGAGGCTCTGCAGCGCCCATATGTGCCCCCACCGCCCTGTTAGGGACAGGAGGAGAACCTCGTCCTAACATGAGCAAAGTCGAAGGTCCGGTTATCCTTAGATCGGATCGGGGGAGAGGCCCCGCAACGCCCATATGTGCCCTCACAACCTTGTTAGGAACAGGGGAGGAACCTCGTCCTAACCTGAGTTGAAATCGACTGCATCAGAAATAGGGGAAGAATCTCGTCCTGACACCAACTAAGGTCCGGCCATTCGAGACCTGATAAGAAAGAAGAGAACCTTCTCGACGGCCCTTCTACACTACCGCGACCCCGTAAAAAGCTAGGGAGAACCCTTGCTTAAAAGGAGGAAGAAGAAAGAGAAAGAGAGATCTACGGTCACGAACGAAAAGGCAAATCAACACGACGATGGCTAGGAACCTTCAAACAATGTCGATGTCGAACAAATCAAAAAATACAAGAAATTCGGTAACGACGACCTAATACAAAAATGAACAAGGAATCTTCGGACAACATCGACATCGAACGAGACAAAAATGGAAGAAGTCCGACGGACGACAATTCAACACAGCGTGCGGGCAAGATAACAAAAATCTTCTTTTCATTTCGTTAACAAGGTATGCGTTACAGAGCCCAGAAGGCCAAAAAAAAAAAAAAAAAGGTAAAAGAAGACACATAGAAGGATGAAAGGCAAAAAGAGCCCTAAGGGGGCCCGGCTTACTTCCGACTTCGAACTTTCGGTTTCGACCCTCATCAGGAAGTGCCTTAAGCTTTCGACTTCTTCTTCTAATTCTTTCTCCCTCATTAGCATCTCCATATACCTTCGATGAAACCGTTGGCTTTCGTTCTCCGCCTCTTGAAGCCTCTTTCTCAGGACCTCGGATTCCGCCTCCACGTCTTTGACCGTCTGCTGCTCGTATACCAGCTGGATCTTCAACTGCTGCAGCTCGGCCTTCCCCTCCTCAAGGGCGATGGATAGCTCTTCTATGGTTCCTTTCAGGGATTGGAGTTCGTCGGGATCCCGAACAGGAGCAAGCTGGGCTCCTTCAGATAACTGCCTTTGAAGATGGACAACCTCGTCGGTCGCCATCCTGAGCTTCCTTCTGTAGTCGTCCACCTGCTTGCATCAGCCGGCCCGGTATGCATTATAGTTCGCCTCGGCGTCCTGGAGCTGTTGCTGAAGGTCGGAGAACTTCTTCGACCATTCTCGGTCGCTGTCGGCTCGAGTCGAAAGCCAGGACGAGCTTCCTTCCAACTGGTCGATCCTCTCCTGTGCAGCCGACAGCTCCGCTTCAAGAGAGCTGATCTTGGAAGCTTGAGCTCAAGATCGGTCGCTGGCGCGCTTCTTATGTTCCTCGAGCTCCTTTTCGAAGTTTCGCTTTCCTCCGGCTGTACTCCATGATCCTCTTCACGTGGAGGTTTCGAAAGTAAGTGGCCTCCTCAGTGGCCTCAGAGTGACTCTCCCTCAGCCTGCGAAGTTCGTCCTCCATCTCCTTCTACTTTTTTGTTAAATGACGAACTTTCTTCCTCAGATGTCGGATCGTGGACTTCAGCGGAATTCCCTGTGGCAAGGGAAGTGCTTCAGCGGGACACTGCCATCGGGAGACAAAAGCGTCAAGGCGCGGCTCATTGCAAAAAAAAAAGAGAGAAAAAGAGATCAGCAATGGAGTGAAAAAGGAAGAGGTGACGCGCAGTTAAAAAAAAAAAAGAAAAGAAAAAAAAGAGAAAGAGGGGGAGAGAAGAAGAAAAGAAGAAGAAAAGAAAGATGGAATACTCACAGGATCCAGGGGACTTAAGCCGATGTTGAACAGAAACTGCTCATTCAGAAGGTTGGGAAGGGAAGGAGTTGGATAACTAAAAAGCTTCCGGGCGGCCTGAAGGTCGTCCTCCCCCAGGCTAGGAGCCCGGCGGATAGAGTCCCTTAGGGAGCCCCAAGGGAGCAATCCCAGCTCTAAGGTCGGACATTGGACGTAGAGGTACTTCCCCTTCCAGTTATGGATAGAAGAGGGAGCACCTTTCAGCAACTCCTTGCCGAACTGGAGGGAGAAGTACCACCAGTCCTTTGTCGAGGGGTGGCGCTTGAAGGTTAAAAATACCTAAACAAAGAAGAGATGGCTGAACTTCGACTATATAGCAAAGGGAGAGGAACCCTATCAAAAACCTAAAGGAATTCGGCGTGACTGAAGTTAAAGAAATGTCTAGAAAATGGAAAAGAACGACGACGAAGGATGGAAGTGGGAGCCGGAGCCCAGCATGGAAGGCCTCCTGGTACAGGTAGAAACGGCCAGGTGGGGGAGTGCTAGCCCGGTCGGCAGGATCAGGAAGCTTCAGATCGTACTCCGGAGGAACTCCATACTGAACCTTTATCAGTAAAAGTTCGTCCGGAGTCAGAGAACAGGGAATGGCGTCCGGCGCAAAATCGGACGAAGCCCAGCCCTACATGTGGGTTCGTCTATAGTATGAGGGTTCTGGGAGACTGAGGCAGACGAGCTCCTAGAACGCTAGAGGCGGAGGTGCCAGAAGACATTTCAAGCAAGAACCCTAAAAATCTCGAAGAGATCAGGCGAAATAAGAGGCGAAAGGTTCGTGGGGGACCAAACAAGTGGAATGCGGCAGAAGAAAAATGGAGAAGAAGGGGCACCTAGATGCAAGAGAAGGAACGAAAGTTCCGAGACTAACTTAAGTCGCTTCGAAGGATGCAGAGGTGCAGGGACAGGGATGACTCGAAGAACACCTAGGGCCAAAGCGGACGCTAAGGAAGGTCAGAGCTCTCGGAGAGAAGGCGGGCACCAACAGGACTTTCAGGTAGAATGAAACTCCTGGAGGCGGAAGGGCGGGTTTAAATAGACCCTGGGATCCGGTGCTATAATGATCGTGGATCTTCCCAGGCCGATCCATGTTCGCCACGTGTCCCACTCGCCACAGCAGGCGGCTAAAACCGGCTGACAGCTGACAAGGCCATTACTGCGCCATACCTGGGGCAACGCCCCAGCGGAATTCCGAAAAGTCTCTTCGGATCGCCCCGATTTGAAAAGATCCCAGCACGCGCTCATTAAATGCCAAAAT